>NC_046666.1:29736144-29742455 GCF_010883055.1 Belonocnema kinseyi
GAAGACTAAAACACATTTCCAGCCGATGTGATTGGTGTTTTGAATTTTGTTTTAAAGTTTGAGCTTGGCAATTTATCAGCGAACGACCGTAAGATCCCGAAAAATAAAATTCCAAAAATCACAAAATAGCTGATACATAAAAACCCCGAATTGAAATATTTTTGAATAATAAAACTCACTACAGCTATAAATATGACCCTATTTGAGCATTCCATAAGAACACAATTTCCGAAAGAAAATTACCGACTTATAAAATGGCCACACAAGAAAATTCCAGAATTATAAGAACAAAAAAAGCTATTCACTGAATATTTTTTTTTAGTGGAATAAACAAATACTTATATCAGAGGAATTTCTGTAATGTTTAAAACTGTATAAAATAATTTTAAAAAGTTTTAACTAACCATAAATAAAAATAATGTATTTCTTTATGATCAATTTTGTTTAAAAATGGGCACAGTCATTAAAATGATTTCTATCTATATTTTTTATACAACTACTGTTAATTAAAGTTCAAAAAATAATTTTCATATAGTTTAAACATTGATTCAAAATTTCTTGGATACAGATGTTTGGTCATTGTGTATTTAATAAATAAATAATATTTATTTTTAAAGAATAACATTTATTTATTTCTATAATTCAGGAATTTCATAATTCGGAAATTTTTAGCGGGTATTTTATTATTCGGGAATTTTACAGTGTCGCACATTTTGTTTTTTGGAATTTTTCAGTCGCCGCATTTGGCAGTATGAATTTAAAATATTTAAAATATATACAAACACTGAAGATCTGAAGAAAATGTGCCCAAATGTTTATAAGCATTGCTATCTAATTGAATTTCAAAACATTGTATCTTCTAAGTTCTAGTTTTTATAAACAATTGAAGTGATAAGACAACATGAAAAAAGCACAGGTTTTCATGAATAAATTCTTAAATTCCTTTAAATCTTTTTAAAATCTTGAAAATATTTGAATTTTTTTAAATCTCTCGGAATTTCTTAAAATTCATTAAAATCTTTTTAAATAACATTCAATTGTTCGCTTGACATTCTTCAAAATGACTAAAACCATAGTAACTTCTTAAAATTGGATTCTTAGATATCATGTGAGATTTCTTGAAAATCCTCAAACTCCTCTGATTTTTTTTTAATCTCTTGTTATCATTTAAATTTAACTAAATTCCTCTAAATCTCTTGAAAATCCCTAGCATCTTCAAATATTATAGAATTCTTTAAATATTTTGTAGTAACTTGTCCATTACTCGCTTGACATTCTTTAAAATTTCTAAAATTATTTGAAAATCATATGAAATCTATTGTGAATCCTTAAAACTTTTTAAATTATTTTGAATTATTTATGAATCCTTAGAAAAACTTTAGAATATCGTCAAATTCTTAGTTATCTATGAAAATCACACAAATTTTCAGCAATCCTGTAAGAATTCTTGAAAATCTTTAAACTCCTCTATATTTTTTAAAAATCCTATTAGCTTCACTAAGATAATTAAAAATCTTTTGTAATTGACTAAAATTAATTAGAATCTCTTTCCATCCTTTAAATTTGCTTAAATTGCTTAAAAACTGTTGAAAATACTTAAAATCTTAAAATTTTTTTAATCTTTGGAGATCTCTTAAAATTCATTAAAATGCTTTTAAATAAAATTCAATAGCTTACTTGACATTATTTAAAATCACTAAAACCGTTTTAAAATTCTTAAAAATGTCTTGTAAATCCGTCAAGCTTATGGAATAATTTTTAAATCCTTTGAAAGGTAATTTTAAAATCCTTTTAATTCCCTATAGTAATTTCTTAAAATCACTTGAATTTTTAGAAATCTTGTAATATTTCTTGAAAATTTTTAAACTGCTTTGATCATTTAATTTTTTTGCATTTTTCTACAATTTCTTCAAATTCTTTAAATCATTAAAAACTTCTTCAGAGTTCCTACGATCACTTAAAAAATTTTTAAACCCTTGAAAGTCTCTTCGATGTATCTCTTTTGATATGAAACTACTTAAAATCACTTATTATTGAAAAGTATTATGACATAAGTCGCCCACAATTGAGGTCTCGACAAGGGCGCGGTGGTGGATAGATTTGGCTCTTAAATTCGTGGCGATCTAGCGTAACGTAGCGAATCTACAGTAGTAATCGTTTCGAAGAATTTTTTATTTTGAATTATCCTTTTTAGTTAAAAATACATCTATATTTTTGGATCCCTGTCATTTTTGGTAGAAAATTTATCTTCTGGATTGAAAACTCAATTATTTTTTTACAAATTTATTTACTGGTTTGAACGTGGATCATATAAGTTAAAAGTTCATTTCTTTTTTGTTACAAGTTTAACCAGTTTTTTTTTTAAATTTCGTTTCGTTAAAAATTTATTTTTTTTTTAGTTAAATTGTAGATATTCCATCCTTGCTATAAAATTGATCCTTTTATTTAAAAATTCGCTCATTTTGTTTAAAAATCGAATTTTTTGGTTCAATTTAACACTTTTTCTATTGAATATTAAAATATTTCTTTCTTTGGTAGAAAATTAATCTTTGTAGTTTGCGAATTAGTTATTTTATTGTTAATTAATTTATTGAATGAAAAATGTAACTACATCTATGGACGAAATTTCTTTTTAAAATCAAGAAAAACATTTTTTTTAATGTTTTCCTTTTAGTTGATAATTGATCTATTTTCTTAAAATTTTTTCTTTTTTTTGGTAAAAAAAATAACCGTATTAGGAAAAATTAATGTGATTTGTTAAAAATTATTCCTTTTTGATAGAAAATTAATTTTTTTGTTAAAGTTTTTTTTTATTGAAAATAAAAAGTTATTTTCTTTTTTGTTACAAATTTAGCCAATTTTTTGGAAATTTCGTTTTGTTGAAGATTTAATTTATTAGTAAAAATGTAGTTATTCCATCCTTGCTCTAAAATTGATCTTTGTAGTTCAAAATTAAATTATTTAGTTAAAAAATCATTTTTTTTTAATGAAAAGTTTAATAAGATATTTTCGCAGAAAATGCATATTTTTGAGTTGCAAATTCGTATTTTTGGTTCAATTCAAAAGTTTTTTAATTGAAAATTAAAATATTTCTTTCTTGGTAAATAATAAATCTTTGCAGCAGCAAATAAGTTATTTTATTGCTAATTAATTTATTAACTGAAGCATTTAACTACATCTTTATTCAACATTTTTTCTATCGAAAAAAATTGATTAAATGAATTTATTTTAACTAATAATTTATTTACTTTGGAGAAAAATTTTCTTTTTTCTGAGAAAAAAACTAATCGTATTGGAAAAAATTCGTGTATTCTTAAAAAATTATTCTTTTTTGGTAGCGACGTGATTTTTTGTTAATTTTTTCATGGAAAATTCTCTTTTTTTAAATTGTTATTTTTTCAAACAAAAAATTGAATTTCTCCTTCTTCCGTCCAATTTTTTTTTGTAACTATTTAATCTTTTTTGCTAAAAACTCTCCTGTTTGGTTGAAAGTTCAACTATTTCGTTGAAAATTGATTTTATTTGGTAAATAAATAAATATTGTTAATAATATTAATAATATAATAATAATGTATTTAATGTATTTAATTATATTTATTTAGAGCCTCGGTGGCTCAGTTGGTTAGACGCTTGGACTTCACCTCAGTGGTCCGGGGTTTCGATCCCTGAGCCGGTACCTCTGGAAATTTTTCAATGTACCTTTACCGAGGTTCTGGTGGTTCGGAACCCACCGTAAGCTGTAGGTCGCCCCATCGTGTACTTGACTGCAACCCAGTCCGTCAATGATGGGGTAAAAACCAGGCTTTGTCCAATATCTCTGGGCAGACTGCTCTCATCAGATCACTTGATTGCATTATAAAATGCGTCCGTGACTGATGATATATACCGGGACAGTCCCGTGCAAATTGCTCGAATAAAAAAAAAATCCAACTCTAACCAAAAATGCCTTCGACATGTTGGGCAGTATAAGCCCGTGACAACATTTCAGCTCAGAAATGTTTTTAACAATAATATAATAATAAATATTGTTAAATAAAATGAATAAATTTATATTGATTATTTTTTTTTTAAATTTCTTTCTCTAACATGAAATTGGCTATTATTTTTTTTTGTTAAAAACGATCCTTTTTATTTGAAAATTCATCTTTTTTGTAATAAACAAATTGTTCTTGTTAAAAATTTATCGTCTGGACTGAAAATCCAATTATTTGTTTACAAATTTATTTTCTGTTTGAAGATGGATTATTTTAGTTAAACGGTCATTTTTTTAGTCAAAATTTTATCAAATTTAAAAAAAAAAATTTGTTTTGGTTTTCTGGATTTTTTTTCAAGTAAAAATATACGTATAACATTTTTGATAAAAAAATAATATTTTTGGATAAAGATTCATTAATTTGCTTTAAAAAAACAATTTTCCATGAAAGTTTAATCACATATTTTGGCAGAAAATGCGAATTTTTTTTTGTAAATTCAACTTTTTTTAAATTTTGTCCTTAAAACTTAAAAACTCAAATCTTTTTCAGTAGAAAATTCCACTCTATTTTTGCAATTCGTTTTTTTGGTTCAATTTAACCGTTTCTTATGTTTGAAAAAAAAGTTAACAAAGTTTTTGAAGCTAAATTTCAATGATGCGACTGGAAGTGAGACATCATTTTCTAAAATCATGATAAATGTTTATAAAAATGTTGACTTGTGTAGCATTCATTCCCTTTTTTCAAATAGAAAACAGTTTATTGTTAAAATGAGACCTTCTCTGTTATCTTCCGTAATCGATAAAATACAGAAAAAAATGTAGAAAACAAAAATTTTAACCGTGATACTGAAAATGAATTATTATTTTAGAAAAGAGAAGATAAGTATTAATGATTCTCAACTTTCGTCTTGGCGCCAATTACGATTTTTTTCATATAAATTATTTATAATACATAAAATACTACTTCAAATTTATAACTAAATGTTTACGTAAATTTTTTAAACAATGTATTATTGTTATTAACATTTTTTTCTTCGAATAGGGTTTTGAAAGCTGCGGTACAAAAAAAATTCCACTCTCTGTGCCATTTTCAATAATAGGCATTTTATACTTGGTTAATGTTAATAAAAAAATTTTAACAAAGTATAATTGTTTAAAGCTATCTTTTCTTAGATCAAAACTCACGGTGCTCTGAAAGCCGATTTTTTATGACAATTAGAAGTAGGTAGCAGGACAAGGTGTGTAAATCGCATATTAAAGTTTAGTTTGGAATGAAAACAAGATTTTATGTAAGAAGCGTGAACAAAATTTTTTTGTGCAACACATATTGCAATATGTTTGATCGGTCAAATTGTTCACAAAATTAATAAATTATCAACTAAAACAGATACCTTCTAAAAAGATTTTTTTTTCAAAAAAAAATCTCGATAAGAACTTTAGTCACTTTTTTCATTTAAAAATTTAATTTCCAACAAAATAACTAATTTACAACCAAAAGTATAGATTTTTCATGAAAAAGAAATAAGTGAATTTTCAAATCAGAAGATAAATTTTGCGCTAATAAAAGAACAAATTTTCCACATATTAAATGAGTTTAAAAAAAAGGTTGAATATCTATATAAAAATAAAATTAGACAAAAAACTGAATGATTCAAGTTTCACATTAAAAAATAGTTTACAATTTCAAACAAAAAATATAATTCTGTACCGAAATATAATTATTTTTTACAAAAGAAAATAATTTTCTATCAATAATGTGTATTTTTTATCAAATAGACGAATTATTAAGAAAATAGATAAATTTTCAACTAAACTATATAAATTAAGAAATAAGTAATTTAAATAATTTTAAAAGTAATTTTCAACTAGAACGATTAAGTTTTCTTTAAAAATAATAAATTTTAATAAAATACATGAATTTTCAACCATACTTTATAACTTGATGAGGAATTTGCCACCTAATATTCAAATTTTCAACTAAAACGTTGAATTACCAAGCAAGAAGATTAATATCCTACCACCAAATACAGATTTTAAAGAAAATAGAACAATGAAATATAATTAGTTAAATTTACAGTTAGAAAAAATTTATTTTTAATGAATAAATATACATTTTTAAGCCCAGGAAATGAATTTTAAATCAAAAAGTTTATTTTTCTGAAAAAAATATCAATTTTTAACGAAATGCATAAGTGTTTAACTAAGAAGGTTAATTAACAAGATTATTTTACAACTGTATGTTGAGAGAATGCCAAATGAACGACTAACGAAACAAGTGTATCAAGGTAAAGTAAATGGCAACGTGCCCAGAGGTAGACCGCGGAAAGAATGGTTAGAA
>NC_046666.1:29742555-29760863 GCF_010883055.1 Belonocnema kinseyi
TCAAAATTGGTTGGAAAATCCGAAAATATATTATTAATTATTATATTACATTATAAAATAGAATAATCATTTTTAGTTTTTGTTACTTTAATATTGTTCAATAAAATATTTAATGCAATTGCAGTTTTTTATACTCACAATTTAAATTCCCTAAAAAGGTTTTCGTTTTATAAATAACTCAAAATTTAATTTTCAAATTAAATGAAAAAGTAGCAAGAAAGTCACGCGTTCTTTAGTTTCTACTATCTAATATTAAAAAAATAATCAATTTTAAAATTCATAATAACAAATGTTTCAATATTAAAAATTAAAACCATTGTTAAAGGGACTTGAATTATTGTTTATATTATTATATCTAACGGATACAAAAAATAATAAATTACAATTTTTACTATCTGTTAATAATAATGCAAAGAATTTTTTCCTTTCAGTTGCGGCAGTGCTTTTCAAAACTTTTCTATTTAAAATAATAAATTATTTTTATTTTTAAAATGTTTGCAAATGAAAAAGTGTTTTCAAAAATTTTAAATTCTAGAATTTAAGCAGCTTTGACTTTGAAACAATCAATACACTTTAAGGTACTATCAAATAAAAAATTATGTTTATGTAAAAGCGCTAAGCAATTTCAATTGTTTTGAATTTCAATTCAACAGTTTTTAAAGCTTTTAATTGTTTCTATTTTCGAACTTTTATTCTGAAATAATCTTACTTACAGAATCTAGATTTGAAGAAAAAAAAACGAAAGAAGGACACCTTCTGTGGAAACACCCATCTAAACAGAAACTGTAAAACAAACCCAGTGGGCGCAAAATTTGTCGACGTCTTTATGACATCGTTACGACAACTTTACGAAATCATATGTCTATGCCGTTTCGATGTGTTTGCGATACAGACATCGTCAGATAATACGACTTATTCACGATATCGTAAAGACACCTTAACAACATGGACATAGGATGTCGTAAAGATATCGTAAAGATGTCGTAACGATGTCGTAAAGACTTCGCCAAATTTTGTGTCCACTGGGAAGATATAAGCAAGTGAAAAAGGTGGGGTTTATTATCTTTTTTATGACAGATGCATGATTTCAGCCCTTTTTGACGCCTATGAAGCGAGGATAAAGCTCTGCTTTTCACACCCTAGGGAGTTAAGATTAGTTTATACTCCGTAGTAAGTGAAAATTACTTTTTACTCCTTGACAAGTGAAAATTGACGTCAGATCGGAATAATGAAAATTATACTTCTACGAGCTCTCATTTTACGATGATCAGTCCACTCACCGTTACAAGTGTAAGGAAATTTTGGTTGCAGGTAATATAGTTTTGCGGTAATTTATGGAATGATAATGCATACAGGGTGTCCAAAAAGTAAAGAAGCACCTTAATAATTTTCCATGTAAATTTTTTTTAAATTCAAGGTCATTCTTCGAGTAACTTTTAACGAAGAACCCAGTAGTAACTTTTATTTTGACCTTGACCTTAAACTAAAGGTTTACAGAAAAGACATTTTATTAGTCTCATGGGTTAAGAAAAGACTATAAATCAGTCCAACCAGCAAATGCAAGACATATTATTAGTCTAGTCTTATATTTAGATCGTCTTATGTTTCACAACTGCATGAAATTCAGGAACAAATGGCAGTGCGAGTGAGCGTCTTATGTCCAGTGAGCACAAAGTTTGGCGACGTCTTGACGACATCGTTACGACGTCTTTACGACAACTTTACGACATCCTATGTCAATGTCGTTGAAGTGTCTTTACGACATCGTAAATAAGTCGTATGATGTGACGATGTCTTTACAATATCGCAAAGACACCGAAACGACATGGACATATTGAATCGTAAAGTTGTCATAAAGATGTCATAACGATGTCCTGAAGATATCGCCAAACTTTGTGCCTACTGGGTGACTTTTAACATGTCTTGTCATTGTTGGTTGGATTGACATATAGTCTTGTCATAATTATCTGGACTAAAAAATATCTTTGGTAGTCCAGAATGTCCTTTGCCTTGATTATTTAAAAAAATGTTCACATTGACTGGGGAATCCCAGTACATTGACTTCAGTTGCTGGACTGGCTTTTTCTTTGATAATTGGACTAATCTACAGTCTTGTATTCATTAACTGAACAATCTTCCACCTTTAATATTTCGAACAGTTCTTACATTGCCCGGAGAGCGTCATGATTTCGCCTATTTTTACCTAGACAGCGCCATTTTGTTGCCCTTATTAGCTGGACTGGTCTTACTAGTGTTTCTAGTATTGTCAATGATTGTGCTGATGACAGTTTATTGAAAAATCTGCACCTCATCTTCAAGTTTCAAGTGGGACATTAGATTCTATTGTGGCTTTGTTGGACTTGTGCCCATCAGGATTTCCTAATCAGGAGGCTTTGAACTATATTATTTTGCAATTTTAGCCAATTGGACAGGGACCGGATTTCAATGTAAATTTTTCGGGGTCCTATGTTATAAAAAATAATATTTTCTTTGAATTTTGAAAACATGAAAAGAATGTTTTCTGCACAAAAAAGTTTCCTTATTATTATGTAATACCTTTAAATTTGCGTTTTCCAAAAAATTAACCAGTGTAAGACTCAGCAATATTTATTTTTTCATCGTCACAAGAAATAACAATTTTAAAAAATCGCGTTAAGTGATTTAACTTTTGTTTATTCAAAAAGATTCAAGTTTTTTTCACTAGATGGTAAAAATTGGTTGGGTTTCTGAATTAATTTCAATGGAAGCAACTCATCGCTAGTATTTATTGATTTGTATCAAAATTAGGAATAAAGCTATTTTCCTTAATATCTGCGGATCATTACCAATTTCCATTTTTGTTACAGATTCAGAAAATATGTTTCAAGACAACGGTCACACATTCTATTTGTACAGAAGACATGGGCAAGGAATAACATCATACGTGGAAACTTCACTTGAACGTTGTGATTATACTAACCTTCGCATATATGTCAATGACGAACTTTACTTCACGAAAAGTGTGGACGGAGAGAAGGATTTAAAAAATGTATTAAAACGAGAAATCAAACGAATAAAAGCCCTGCCACAAGATGCCCGGCATCCTCTCATCCAACAACCGCAAGTGCAACAACCGCATGCACAACTACCTGTAAATCCACTCGAACAATGGCATCAAACCCCATCGCCCGAATCTCTACACCGGATGAAAAAATAATATGAATGTGAAAAAAGGATTTAATTTTCCTGAATAAAAAAAACAAGTACTATGGTTGTACTAAATATGGACCTATTTTATTGCACTCATTTCATGAGCACTTTGCTTCCTCGTACACTGAAAAATTTTTTCTTGAATCAAGTAAATGTTACTTGATTCAAGTCAATCGGAATTATTGTTATATAATCTTCATTTTTTAAATTATTGATGTACGTAGTTCATAAGACTTATTTACGATATCGTAAAGACACCTTAACGACACGGACATACTATGTCGTAAGGTTGCCATAAATATGTCGTAACGATGTCGTAAAGACGTCGCCAAACTTTGTGCCCGCTGGGTCAGGGTTAAGATTCCAAGTTTTATAGAAATTTTTCGGTGATATTTATGAAAAAAGTGACGAAAATCGTATTTGGTAAACAGACTCGCCCATGGCATTTTAGAGCAAAATGTTCAACACCTAAATTAAACTAGAGGAAATTTTGAAAAATTAAAAGATAAAATAAGCCTTCTATCTTCAAAATATGCCTACTTATGATGCTTCCAACAACCCAGTCTTTTTTTTTTTAAAAGGAGTCGAAAAACCCTAATTCTAATGGTTTTATCTGTACGTCGAAATTTGTTAATTAAAAAAAAGTTTAAACTCAATCAAAGCAGACGCAATTTCAAGAAATTATAAAAAAAATAAATGGCTCGAGTTCAGTTTTTTCAAAATACTTCGCTTCTCGATATAGCTACGTGATGTTCACCAGGAAGCGAAGGATTTTGAAAAAGACTGGACACACTGAGAAAAAATATTTCTGAATCAATGAAATATTGGTTTGAAGCATCATACGATGCTAAACATGCTAACATGTCAAAGACCTAATATTAAAATGTTATAAAGTTATCCAGCGTGCACAAAAATTGGCGACGTCTTTCCGACATCATTACGACATCCTTACGACAACTTTAAGACATCATATGTCCATGTCGTTAAGGTGTCTTCACCTTAGAATTTCAGACTCAAAGATGGAAAATATTTATGAAAGTTCAAAAATACCAGATGTTACAAAACTACAGAATTTTTCACACCTTCTTTAACCTTTGACACATACGCTTGAATTTACTCGTATTTTTATTGACATTTCTTAAACTACATACTTCATAAGTTATTGTTAACTAAACGAATGTTTGACTTTTGTTATGAAAGACGTATCACTTATCGACGAGAATCGAACGCACGCACCGCTCTCTTAAAATCGTACGCCTTATCCTTAAAGCTACGACGTCTCGCTGAGGACGATATCATAAATACTGATGGCATTCGTTCGACACTTTTGAATTTACTCTGCAACATTAATTTTTTTATTAAACTTTTATCAATCGACAGTATGTCCAAAATAATTAGACACGTAATAGATTTGTTGCGTCCACAATGATTCATTTTGATAAAAAGAGATATTTCGGCTTCCAATCGTATATTAAACTACGTTTTTTACACAATTGTAACCCAAAATGCCTCTTTTTATTAACGAGACCAATCCCGTGCTCGAGCGCGCGTGTTTTTGTCATTTGAGATAATTTGTAAGTATTTGTGATTTTTTTTGCAATTTAGACAAATTTAAGTTAATTCAAAATAACTTAAATCAATTTATCAACCCTCTTAAGCCCGTTTTAATCTGTCTTTCAACCATAAATTTAATTTTAATCTCATTACATGTCTCAGCCCGAAATTCAATCCGAATGAATCCGAGGCTCACTTATCAATCCTTCATCATTCATGTATCAGTACCAGCTTCAACACGAACGCATCCGGAATCCATTTTTTAATCCGAGGGTCCAATTCTCTTAAATGGATGAGGCTTTTTGAAATCAATCTGATGAATCTGATACCAGTTTGAATGGGTAAGTGTGAATCAAAAAGCAAACAGAATGAATCACGATCCAATCCAGAACAAACTTTCACTCTATCCAAATTAATTGGAAACCGATCTTAACCTAACTTTCATTCCTCTCAAATCCGGGGGCATATAGAAACTTGAATCATAACACACATTTTAATCATTTTCAAACCGTGCGCTTAACACAGTTTGGAAACTTCTAAAAAAAAACCAGATCTGCTGCAGTGTTTTTTGGAAAAAGTATACTTCCAATCTGGGCAGAACTAGTTTTTCCGAAAGTGTGCTATGTGGGTAATCTGATAAGTCCGAGGCTCATTCAAAGCATCTTTTCAATCCTTCTCAATTCTCGCACAAACATTAACTTGAATCCGATTTTAATTAAGCTAGCAAGTCAATTAGTTACAATCCAAATTAATGTATCCATTTCTGGGAAATCTCTAAACTTTAACGTTTTTTTGCGTATATTGCGACGTTATCCGAAGATCGAAATATGTGTTAAGTTTCTTCAATATTAATACGAACTTTTATTTTGTATTAATTTTTAAAGTTTTTGCGCATGTCCCATGGTTTTCCAGACAATCTACAATTTTGATTTTTTCCTTTTGAAAATGTTTTTAACAGGTTGATTTGTAGTGGCATTCCGGAATGGAATATCCTAAAAATGTTGTCCCTTTTGCGTATTTCTACTTTACTATGTTAGTTATGAGTGGTCGATGATCTTTATCAAACAGTGAAAATTTGTTCAGTTCTCGCGCTTCTTACACCGTTTACAAGATAAATTAAAGTTATATTATTTATTTAAGTTTAAATCATTCTTTTGTGTTATTTTGAGTTTATTGAAAACTGTCCTGCTCTGCAAACTCCTTAAAATTTTTTTGTTGTTCATGTATCTCTGATCGTGCGCGATAATTAAAAAATCTTATTATTGTTTTGAATTAAATTGATAAAATCTATTTATTGTTTTAAATCGGAGTGACCGAGAATCATCCCCCTTTTGAATACGTTGTCGTTTTCCGCCCCTCCCTCACCATTTTTAAGATAACTAGAAATTTACATTTTTTGGCTTAAATTTAGCTGCTTCGAATTGTTTGAAAATAAACCCCCTCTGCAAAAACCTTTAAATCTACTTAATTTTTACGTTTCTTTGCCCGTTAGTCCACGACTATACCGAGGAAGGTACGTTAGTTGCCAGCATTATTAGGCCGCATCCTGAGGTACTTCCGGTCACTGGCCGAATCACTCATAGCATAGACGTCGGGGGGCACCCACCGATAAAACGAAGATATTACCGAGTGTCCCCGAAGGTGTTGAAAAATATGCAAGATGAGGTGAACCGAATGTTAGCCCGAAAGGCAAAAATAGATATGTTCCTTGAGCAACTTCGCGCTGCGAAGTACATAACGAACCTGGATTGAAAGTGAAGGTAGCACTAAATTCCGATGGCCGAAGCTAGTAGGGAGTACACAGGATTGACAGTCCCTGGAATGGGGCTCTTTCGATTCAGAAGAATGCCCTTTGGACTGTCAGAGGATCCAGCGACATTCCAACGATAAGTAGACTCCCTCATAGGGCCAGACATGGGACCGAACGTCTGCGCGTATCTCAGTTACATAGTCATCGTTAATGAGACGTTTTAGGACCATCAGGAATGGGTAGCACGGGTCATAGACCGCTTACAAAGCGCCGGACTGACAAAGAAGTGTGAATTCAGAAGACTGACCGTGAATTATCTCGGGTTCCTTGTTAATAAGAAGGGTTTGCAGGTAGATCCGGACAAAGTCTCATACCCAGCCCCAATAACAATTAAGCAATTAAGACGGTTCTAGGGCATGGCATCGTGGTATTGTCGTTTTATACTCGACTTTGCGACGGACGCGGAATCGCTGAACAAACTACTTAGAACAAATGTTCCATGGGAATGGGGCACCGAACAGGAAAGCGCGTTCGTTAACAAAAAGAATAAATCGCGACGTCACCGATTTTGACATATCCGGGTTTCGCAGTCCCATTTGTGCTCCAGACCGACGCGAGCGAATTTGGTTTGAAAGCAGTCTTGAAGCAGATGCGAGATGGCGCTGAGAGGGTGGTAGCCTTTGTGAGTAGGACAATGTCGGACGCAGAAAGAAAATACTCAGTTATGGAGAAGGAATGCTTAGCCGTGATCTGGTCGTTTAGGAAATTCCAGCACTATCTCTAGGGTTTCCACTTCACAGTGATCACCAACCACAGTTCGTTGCAATGGTTACACAACCTTCACAATCCAACAGGTCAATTGGCGCGATAGCCACTTAACCTCCTCGAGTACGACTTTGAGGTCATATACCGGAAAGGAGCTTTGCACCACGTACCTGACGCCCTTTCTCGGATGTACGAGGAGGAAGTAGCAATTCCCATAGCTGCCATAGAGCCGGTGGAGGATAAGTGTTATCGTAAGCGACTGCGCGATGTAGAAGAGAGCCCCAGAAAATTCCATGTTTGTCAGATAGTGGATGGAATGCTCTATCGATACCGTCCGAATCCGCTGATAGATACGGTCATTCAAGACCTAGAGGCTTGGAAGTTGGTAGTACTAACTGTGGGCAGACAGAAAATCTTCGACGAGGTACACAATGACCTACAAGCCGCGCATCTGGGGATAGACAAAACGTATCAAAGAGCCTCGATAAAATACTACTAGCCAGGCATGTATCGGGACATTTCTTTATGGGTGTGAGCGTGCGACACATTTCAGCGAATCGAGGATGATCAGAGGCCCGCAGCGAGTCTAATAGGCCGTAGGGTAGTCCAACAACCTTGGACGGTAGTGGCCACAAATGTCATGGGCTGGTGGCCAAAAACAGCTTTAGGCATCGAATATCTAGTGGTATTCGAAGACCTTTACACCAAGTCGGTTGAATTAGCATCCATGAGATAGCCTGACGCCGAGACCATTATCAAGTCTTTTGAGAACAACATTTTGAACCGATAAGGTGCACCGGAGGTCCTTGTGTCGGATAATGGAACAGAATATGTTAACCAAGAATTTCAGGGGTTGACCGAGACATACGGAATCCGACACTCGTTTACTCCGGTGTATCATCCGCAGGCGGACGCTGTGGAGCGAGTCAACCGAGTCCTCAAAACCATGATCTCAGCGTATGTAGCTCAAGACCACCGGCAATGGAAAGTGTATCTCAAAGATTTTTAATTCGCCTACAACACGGCTGTGCATAGCATCACGGGTGTTAGCCCGGCTTACTTGAATTTGGGTAAGGAACCGAAGCCGTACAATAGCCTCCACTGAAGGGTCGAAGAACCGACCGTATTGCCTCCGCCAGACCATGAGAAATGCAGGAAAAGAATTATTAGATTAAAAGAGTTCCAAGATCTTGTCTCCCTACACCACGTGAATGCATTAGACCGTCACAATATAAATTACGACAAAAGGCAGCGACACACGATATTTCAGGTAGGAGATAGGGTCATGCGAAAACAGCAGGTGACATCCTCAGCCCAAAAGGGGGTAACGAGAGGTTTTGGGGTAAAAAGCAAGGACCATACGTCGTGGTACGCGTTCAAGAACCCTCAGTATACGAATTAGAAACGGAGCATGGACAATTGGTAGGGAAGTTTCCAGTAAAACCCCTAGTCCCCTACCACAAGGAGGAGACCGCCTAAATGGAAGGGGGTATATGTGAACTACATGTAGATAACCCTTTCCAAAAGTCCCTTCAATCTCTTGCATGCACGGGGAACAAATAAAGCGCGTCCGCTTCTCATAGAAAGTGTTTTGGGGCCTCAATAGGGGCATATATAACAAATAAAGCAAACAGGCATAGGCGTTAACGGCGAGAAATTTTTCCGTTTTCCAGCTGAAGCGGAGTTTCATCGCAGGGAGCATCGCTGGGTCTGTCGGATGCTTCAGCAAGTAATAGAGGAGCTACGCCGATAGGCCCTAACCCCGCCCCGCGAGAGTGAGAGCGCCGCCAGAAAACGTGTCAGGAAACCATCGTGGCCATAATCGCGGAGGCCTGACAGGACCGGGAGGAGGCCGAGAAAGGGCGAGCGGAAAACGCTGCCCACAAGACCCACAGTGAGAAGGGCGCAAGGCTGTTGTGAGAGGAAAAGGAGAGGAGGCGTCTGGAAGAATTCTGGTGGAGACGACCAACGGATCCAGAGCCTGTACAAAGGGTACCCAGATGTACCATGTACATAGAAACGTCCTTCACGAGGCCATTCATCTTGGTAGTGAACCCGAGGCCAGTGAGCGGCAGCGGCTGCGGATCGGTGGCTCGAGCCACCAGGGGGTCAACGTCTACACTAGGTGCGGACAGCGTGGACACCGCTGGGACGTGTGTCCGACCCGGGGACACTTTGAGTGAAAGGCGGGAGATGCGTTCCTCTGACGCGTCCTTCATACAGGAGCCAAGGTTGTTCCTTCTTTCAGTCAGGAACTTGAGTAGCCCGGATGGTCCAGGTTAAGAAAAAGAGTCCCAGAAATAAAGAAAGCCATAGGTGGCAGAGGTCGGGTTTACCCGAGTTCGGGGACTCGCTGAAGTGGGTCCTAGCGTTTACCTCATAGTCCTTTCGGATGGGTATTTGATTGATTTGAGTAATATTATCTCAAATAACAGGGACCAGTTCGATTCTCGACGATAGCGAATATTTTAATAAAGTGCGTTTCTCATTAGTTATTAGTAATACGTCTTCCCTAACCAAAGTCAACATTTAGTTTAGTGTAGAATAATGTAAGAAGTAGAGAGTTTAAGAAATTTCAATAAAAATACGGGAAAATCTAAGAGTATGTGTCAGAGGTTAAAGAAGATGTGAAAAATTCTTTAAATGTTTAACATCTGGTATTTTTACATTTTAATCAATGTTTTCCATCTTTGAATCTCATACTTCTTCTAATAGAATATTAACTTTTCCTTGAATTATGATAGTGCAAAAAATGTACTGTAGTCAAAATTTCGGAATGTTTGTAGTGCGATAAAGTGTGTTTTTTAAAGATGCCAAAAGGTTACTTTTGTACTTAGAAAGTTACAAGGTAAAAATAAAAAATTAATAAGACTGTGATCCTGCTTAGAAATCCCGTAAGATTTCTTGAAACTCGTTAAACTTCTCAGATTTTTTTAAATCTCTTTAAATTCTTTGTAATCAATTAAAATCTTCCAAATTATCTCGAAATTGACTAAAATTAATTGCAATTGCTTAAAACCTTCAAATTTTTCTTAAATTCCTTTAAACCTCTTAAAAACCCTTGAAATCTTTTTTTTTTTTGAAATCCCTGGAAATTTCTTAAAATTCATTAAATTCTTTTTAAATAACATTCAATAGCTCGCTTGAAATTCTTCAAAATCTCTGAAACTGTCTTCAAATCTTATAAAATCTCTTGTAAATCCTTAAACCTTGTTGAATTATTTTGAGATTTTTTTTTTAATCCTCTGAAAATAGAATTTAAAATCCTTAGTTATTTCTTCAAATTGGATTCTTAGAAATACTGTAAGATTTCTTGAAATTCCTCAAACTCCTCTTAGATTATTATTTTTAGATTATTTTTTTTAATCCTCTGAAAATAAAATTTAAAATCCTTAGTTATTTCTTAAAATTGGATTCTTAGAAATCCTGTAAGATTTCTTGAAATTCCTCAAACTCCTCTGAATTTTTTTTAAATCTCTTTATATCCTTTAAATTTACTTGAATTCCTTTAAATCTCTTGAAAATCCATAAAATCTTTAAATATTTTCAAATCGTTGGAAATTGTTTTTGAGTAAAGGTGTAATTGAAAAGAATGAAATTTTTGTTTTTAAAATAAATAAAATTTATTTTAATAAAAAATACATAGGAGAAGTTCGCTCTCGGTTTAAGTCTGTGTTTCGTTCGGAAGCTAAGTAGTATCTGTCTGCCTCGTCAAGTTGAAGTGCGCTTGGGGGTAATTTTCCCTTACAGAAGGTGTGTCGCAAGTTTCTTAAGCTACCTGTGATTGGTACAGAGAACGGTCATCGACGCCTATTAGTACAAATTAGGAAAACCTAAAAAGAAGGTGTTAATCTGGGGTCACGCTTGAGTTGTTCGGCGAGTCGGTGTCATAATTTTGTTTAAGGAAGGTCGGAGACCAAATCCTAAGTCGTGTCATAGAAGCACGCCTAAACAATAAAAGCATCAAACTCCGAAATTAGAGACTATCTTATAACTTGGTCGAGGATTGCAGCAGTAAAGGTAAAAATCTAGGAACAGTTTGAAAGATTCTGACAATTTGAAACATCTGCTTAAAAGGTTCTTAAGTATATTTGCAGGCTGTCTATGCGCTCTACGAAGTTATAAAATAATAAACCTGACAAGGCGAAATTAAAGAATACGAAAGTATAGACGGTTCAAGATTGAGGGAGTTGCTCAAACGCAAATGAAAATTAATAAACATTATAATTAAAAATTATAAAAGTTAATTTTTACGATGTAACATGCCGGCACCCTTTGAATGCCGTGTATTCAAAGTAAATTAATAAATTTAATTTAATTTATAATAATGCTTAAATTATCAAATCCTACTATAGATTTAAATACTTGTAACATAGTAAAATGACATCACTAAAAACAGTTCGCGAATACACATTAGATTAGCGAGAGATGACAAAGCACACGTCTAAGAACTCTAATGTGAGACATAAAAATATTATTAGAACTACAATTACATGTTATAATATGGTAGTTGAACACAAGTATATACATATATACTATACAAAAACCAAGCCCTACAATTTGTAAATTGATCACTCGTGATCAATCGGAAGTGGATGTAAGCATTTTAGTGCTCGCTTATACAGGCCTGATGGACTTCTAACTGTCACGGTTCGAACTACTCCGTCTGAACCTGGATTGATTGCCGTGATTCGGCCAAGTTTCCAAGTCATGGACAGAATGTTATCTTCCTTGTTAACGACTAGAGTGCCAATTTTGACATTGTCCTGGTTTGAAGATGTCTTCCATTTACTGCGTGCTATCTGTTCATTAAGATACTCCTTGTGCCACCTGTCCCTGAATTGATGACGCATTTGTTGGGCTAGTTCCCAGCAGGATAGTCTGTTGACTGAAACATTACGCAAGTCTGCTTGTGGAAGGGTGGTCAGAGGGGTTCCAATCAAAAAATGACCTGGGTTTAAAGGAAGGAGATCGTCTGGATGAGACGACAGAGGTGTTAAAAGGCGTGAGTTGAGGATTGCTTCAATCTCGACAACATAAGTATGCAATTGTTCATACGTTAAAAGCGAGGTACCGGAAACTTTTGTAAAATGTGTTTTAAATGATTTTACCGCAGCTTCCCATAGACCTCCAAAGTGGGGAGCCCTGGGTGGAATGAAATGCCCAAAAATCCCATTTTTGACGAAACATGATTTTTTTCCTTTGTTATTTTCAATAGATTGGATTGTTTTATATAGTTCGCGCAATTCTTTATTTGCGCCTACAAAATTAGTAGCATTATCTGAGGATATAGACTGCGATCTTCCTCGCCGAGCAAAAAATCGTTTCAAACAAGCCGGAAAGGCTCCTGTCGTCAAGTCACTGGCCAACTCTAAATGAACTGCCTTAGTGGCCTGACATACGAAAACGGCGACATAAGTTTTGACTATCGTGACATTCCTGTGACGTCTTTCTTTGATAAAAAAGGGTCCACAATAATCCACACCTATATTAACAAATGGTCGAAAGAATGACACTCTATTTTGCGGTAAATTCCCCATAATATATTCTGATTCGCGAGGCTTCGTTCGAAAGCATTTCACGCATTGACGGATGATATGTCTTGTCGTATTGCGACCGTCGATTCGCCAAAAGATTTCGCGAACGCTATACAACGTCGCGTTGATTCTCGCATGCATGAGCTTTTCGTGTTCTTCATGGATTAATAGTTTTGTGATAGGATGATTTTTTGGAAGGATTATGGGGTGCTTTTGAGAAGACCGAATTCGAGAAAAGGGTTCAAATTTAGAAGGCTGCTTTTTGAATTGACTGGTAATTTTTGAGACAATGAATGTAATTCCTTTATAAAGGCTTCTGCTTGTGTAATTTTAATTACTTTTTGAAAGGCGATTTTATATTCTTCTGTGGAAATATTTCCGATTCTTCTGACAGTTTTGTCCCTGATTTTTAAATTACGAATGAATCTAAGACAGTAAGCTAAAACGACTGTGAGCTTGTTAGTGTTGCTGAATCGTCTAAGGATTTCATTCTCCTCTTGATTCTCTTTAATAGAAATTAGCAGGGAAAGAGTTGAGGGAGTTTTTGTTTCCGGAATTTCCTTTTGATGAAAGGGCCTTTGAGGCCAAGTACTGGAATCATGACGTAGCCAATGAGGGCCCTGTGACCAAAGCGTGTTTGCTAGGAATTCTTGAGGTCCTTGTCCTCGCGAAATCATATCAGCAGGGTTATATAAAGTAGGCACGTGACGCCATTCTTGCGAGCGAGTTGCTGCCTGAATTTCAGCAACTCTGTTTGCCACAAAGGTTTTTAAAGTGTGAGAGGGCACGTTAATCCAATTTAGTACAATTGTTGAGTCAGACCAAAAACTAACTTTGTCGATTTCAAATGGAAAGGCCTTAAATGTGGCAGTGTACGGTTTCACTAAAAGATTTGCTGCGTATAATTCAAGTCGAGGTAAGGAGGTCGCTTTTAAAGAAGCGACTCGAGATTTAGAAGAAATCAGAGCACTTCGATGCCTGCCCTGCCTATCAGTAGATCTCAAGTTAAGGCAAGCCCCGTATGCTTTTTCACTGGCATCGCAGAATCCATGCAATTGGATTTCTGCTGTGTCTGGAGACGAAATGAAGCTACTAAATTTTACCTTATTGAGAAGTTGCAATTGTTGTTTATACTTGATCCAAAAATCTTGAATGTCTTGAGAAACAGGAGTGTCCCACGTAAATTGAATTTTCCAAAGTTGTTGGATCCAGATTTTTGCTAAAATGACTACTGGACCGAGTAGACCTAATGGGTCGAAAAGCTTTGAAATTTGGGATAAAATTGAGCGTTTCGTGGTTATCTCTTTTGAATTAGGAAAATTGACTGTATAAAAAATATTATCATTTGCAGAATCCCAATGAATCCCCAAAGCCTTTACACTTTCAGCAGGGCTTAAGGACATGAAAGTCTTCGAATTTTCTGCAGAAAAATTTTGTGTTAATTCAGGATCTTTTGAACCCCATTTCCCCAGATTAAAACTGCCTCTCTTGAGAAAACTGATTAAATCATTTCGAAGGTTGATAGCCTCTTCGAAAGTATGTGTACCTGTGAGAAGGTCATCTACATAGAAATCTCGTTTCAAAACTGCGGATGCGATTGGAAACGATTCACGTTCGTCCTCGGCTAACTGATGGAGAGTCCGAATCGCGAGAAATGGAGCGCAAGCAGTTCCAAAAGTCACTGTACTTAGGCTATAAATTTTTATTGGTTCTTGAGGCGAATCACGCTACAAGATCTTTTGGAAACGACTATCTTTTTGTGATACTCTTACTTGCCTATACACCTGTTCGATGTCAGCAGTAAGAGCGTAACGTAAGCATCGAAAGCGGGTGATTATCGAAAACAAATCTTCCTGTATGGTTGGACCAACCATTAACGAGTCATTTAAGGCGATGCCGGAAGAAGTTTTAGCAGACCCGTCAAATACGACCCTAACCTTTGTGGTGAGACTAGATGTTTTTACCACTGCATGATGTGGAAGGTAGAAACCGTGATCGATGGGTTCATGATCTGGAACCTGAGTCATGTGTGAATTTCGGTGTATTGTTCTTTTAGAAAGGGATCTTTCTCAAATTTTCGCTCAAGGGAATGAAGACGTTGAAAGGCTGTGTTTTTAGAGTTTCCGAGGGACTCTCTTTTTTCATTAAAAGGAAGACTGACACAATAACGACCATCCTTGGTTCTTTGTACATTTTTTTCAAAATGTGTTTCGCAAGCTAATTCTTCGCTTGATTTAACATTTGAGCTTGAGTCTGCTCCTAATTCCTAGAGAATATGCAGCTCTTGAAATTTAATTAAATTACAAGTGACATTAGATGGCTATTTGGAAAAACGAGGTTTTGAAATACAATCAGCAATGACCCAACCGAGTAAAGTTTCTTGATACACTGCTGGTTGCCCTTTAATTTGAATTTGACCTGAACGTAACAGTTGATAGAAAAACTCTGCCCCTATAAGAAGGTCTATATCAGCTGGTTTGTAGAATTCGGGATCAGCTAGAATAACACCTTGCGGAATTTTAAATCGATTTTTATCAAGGGGTAGAGAGGGCATTTGATCTGAAATTTCCTTGAAGACTAGACAGGATAAATTTATTTCCGCGTCTGTATACCTCGACTTGATTTTTGCGACAGTGCTGTATTTCACTTTGGAACGAAGATTTTGTGCACCCTTTAGTTGAACATCGACGCGCTTCTGTTGTATCTCTAAGGATTCAGCACATTTTTCAGTGATGGAATTGCACTGAGAGCACGAATCTAAGAGAACGCGACAAGATTGAAATTTGCCTTCGCTATTAAGAATGTGAACCCTTGTGGTACCTAAAATGACCTCGGAGGTGACTTGAGCTTGACAGCTTAATAGTTGTTGAGGGGAAGGCTCGAAAATGGAAGATTGATTGTAATTATCTGTATTTTGGCGTTCAAAGTGAAGAAGTGTGTGATGCCTTTTTTCACATTTTTTGCAAGTGTTCCCTAGACAATCAGGAGTACGATTGTGACCATTTAAACAATTGTGACTAAGAGAAGTTTTTTTAATTTCAATATACCTATCGTGAGACGACATTTTCTTGAAAGAAGAACATGCCCATGGCATATGATTTTCTTCACAAATTGAACATGTCTGTTTTGCAGGAGGGTTCTTAGAATCAATAGAGGTTTTCATGCAGGATTGTGATTGTTTGGAATTAAAATGTGACCTAGAGTTTGATTTATTTGAATCACTTTTTTGACATGAAATCTGTTTTTGACTGAAATGGGTCAAGTCTATGATTGCGCGTTGCTCAAGAAATGAAATCATGTCCTCCAACGAAGGAATGTTTGTACCTTTAATTGATACTTCCCATTTTTCTTTCGTATAAGTATTCAGTTTGTCTTAAATAAAATAAACAAGAAGAGTGTCCCATAATTTTTCTTTATCGACGAGAGATTTGATAGCTCTGACTTGCTTTTGAACGTTGTCGAGAAGTTTACGCATTAAGAATTCCCTTGATACTCGTGGAGTTTCGAATAGGGATTTAAAATGATTTTCGATAATGAATCTCTTATTATCAAATCGTTTTTTATAAGTTCCCACGCTACTAAATAGTTTTCCGTTGTGGTTGTGAGAGAACCGATTACTTCCCTTGCTTCACCCACTAAACATGCCTTTAGATAATGAAATTTACGTAAATCTGGAATTGCTGGATTGTCGTGGCACATTGACTTGGATGAATAGTAAAAAGTAAGCCAAGTGTCATAAGAACCGGAAAATGTAGGAGTTTGAAGTTTGGGATGTTCAAAACGCGATGAGGGTAAAAATGACGCACTGTATTGTGGTGTGAAAGATGTGGATGGTGTAGAACCTGTTGAAAGTTTCTTAAGGTATTTTTTAGCAAGACCATTTATCGCGTAAAAACGATTTTCGTATTGTACCCTTTCTGATTCATTTTCCACGTTTTCATCTTCAGTTACGGCTAAATCATCGATTTTTTCTTGGACTACATTGAATTCGTCCCAAAATGACAAGTGTTCATTGAATCTGCGTTCCAAGTCAACTGCTTCTAAATCTGCGTGATCTTCAAGATTTTTAAGAAAATTTTCAAATTGAGTTTCCTGACGTTTTACCGAAGCCCGAAGCTTTTTCAACTTTGTTAGCTGAGTTTCAGACATTATTCTAATCGCGAGATTTTACCTTCCTAAAAAGGCGATAGACAAATGCTTCCGTATCGAGATTATAGCTTAACTTAGAAGTCGAAATTATATATGGAAATGAGATTGGAACTCCTTTGACTTACTTGGAAAGATGAGCAGATTGTATTTGAAAATGAATATCAGATCCGCAATGAGTCCAGTCTCGCACGGGTTGCTGTTGTCCAGATGTTGTTGAAAATGAAATTGTATTGGAATTACTTCTGGATTTTGAAATATTTCCAGAGAAATAGCTTCCTTGCAGTAGAGACGCCTTCTGAAATTATGACGTCCTCGATGAACGTGGTTAAATCACGAGAGCTTATAACTTGAACTTTTTCTCCTCGGTGCTGACTTTGTCAGCTTTAACTGAAGTGCGCTTGGGGGTAATTTTTCCTTACAGAAGGTGTGTCGCAAGTTTCTTAAGCTACCTGTGATTGGTTCAGAGAACGGTCATCGACGCCTATTAGTAGAAATTAGGAAAACCTAAAAAGGTGTTAACCTGGGGTCATAGAAGCACGCCTAAACAATAAAAGCATCAAACTCCGAAATTAGAGACTATCTTATAACTTGGTCGAGGATTACAGCAGTAAAGGTAAAAATCTAGGAACAGTTTGAAAGATTCTGACAATTTGAAACATCTGCTTAAAAGGTTCTTAAGTATATTTGCGGGCTGTCTATGCGCTCTACGGAGTTATAAAATAATAAACCTGACAAGGCGAAATTAAAGAATACGAAAGTAAAGACGGTTCAAGATTGAGAGAGTTGCTCAAATGCAAATGAAAATTAATAAACATTATTATTAAAAATTATAAAAGTTAATTGTTACGACGTAACAGAAATCTTTTAAAGTAAATTGTCAATTACTCGCTTGACATTCTTTGAAATCTCTAAAACTATTATAAAATCTTATAAAATCTATTGTGAATCCTTAAAACTTTTTGAATTATTTTGAATTATTTATGAATCCTTAAAATTTTTTTTAAAATATCGTCAGGTGTCTAGTAATTCCTGAAAATCATTCAAATTTTCAGAAATCCTGTAAGAATTCTTGAAAATCTTTAAACAGCTCTGAATTTTTTTAATAATCCTTTTAGCTTTACTAAAATAATTTGATATCTTTTGTAACTGACTAAGATTGATTCAAATCTCTTTAAATCCTTGAAATTTTCTTAAATTTTAAAAAATTTTGAAAAGCCTTAACGTCCTTGAATTTTTTAAATCCTTAGAAATCTCTTTTTTTAACACCATTAAGCCATTTCCCTTTCGGGGTAGGCGTGACTCACTCGGCAGGAGAAAGGAGTAGTGTGTGGAAGGGATAGAGATTTTTCAGATTGATCCAGAAT
>NC_046666.1:29760963-29773060 GCF_010883055.1 Belonocnema kinseyi
CAGCCTTGGAGGAGATTATGTTGAGAAATAAAAAAAAAATTCTTAAAAACGTTGTTTTTCTTGGTCAGGCCGGAAACTTATCAATCCACCCTCGTATTTTAATTACGGTGCTTAATAAGCTAATCCTTCTGTAATTATTGCACTCGCTTTTATCTCCCTTTCTCTTGTATATTGGTACGATAATCGCTTCTTTCCAATCGTCTGGGACGTCTCCCATCTCGAAAAATAAATTTATCAATTCGCAAACTCTATGTGGTATGTACTCACGACCGTGTTTAAGCATTTCGGCGTTAATACCGGCTACCCCGGCAGCCTTACAGTTTTTCAAGTTCTTAATTATATCCCTAACCTCAGTGACACAGACTTTTTCAATTGAGTTTTCCATCGCATCGTATTCAACATCCCAGCTGTGGTGTCCTATAGCTTCATCTCAGAAATCTCTTAAAATTAATCAAAATACTTTTAAATACCATTCAATAGCTTCCTTGACATTTTTTAAAACCACTGAAACCGTTTAAAAATTTTTTTTAAGTGTCTTGTAAATCCGTACAACTTTTGTAATTATTTTAAAATCTTTTAAAAGGAAATTTTAAAATCCCGTTAATTCGCTATATTAATTTCTTAAGATCAATTCAATTTTTAGAAATCCTGTAATATTCCTTGAAAATTTTTAAACGGCTTTGATCATTTAATTTTTTGCATTTCTTTTAAAATCCCTTCAAATTCTTTAAATCATTAAAAATTTCTTCAGATTTCGTACGAACATTTAAAAAATTTTTTAACCCTCTAAAGTCTCTTTCATGCATCTTTTCCGATAGGAAACTACTTAAAATCACTTATTATCGAAAAGTATTATAACATAAGTCGCCGACAATTGAGGTTATAACCTAAATTTCGACAATTTATCATTTATCGTGGTGAATTTCCTAATCTTCTTTATACAAAATTTATCTTCTGGATTGAAAACTCAATTATTTGTTAACAAATTTATTTACTGGTTTGAAGGTGAATTATGTAAGTTAATGGTTCATTTCTTTTTTGTTACAAATTTAGATAATTTTTTTTTAATTTCGTTTCGTTAAATATTTATTTTTTAGCAAAAATTTAGCTATTCGATCCTTGCTATAAAATTGATCCTTATAGTTGAAAATTAAATTATTTAGTTAAAAAATCTTTTTTTTTTAGTGAAAAGTTTAATCAAATGTTTTGGCAGAAAATGCATATTTTTGAGTTACAATTTCGTATTTTCGGTTCAATTTAACAGTTTTTTCATTGAAAATTAAAATATTTCTTTTTTGGTAAAAAATGAATCTTTTTAGTTGCAAATAAGTTATTTTATTGCTAATTAATTTATTAACGGAAGAATTTAACTACATCTTTAGTCAACATTTTTTTTTTAATCGAAACAAAATTGATTAAATGTACTTCTTTGTTAATAATTTATCTACTTTGTTAAAAAAATTTATTTTTTTTGTGAAAAAAAAATCGTATTGGAAAAATTTCATGTATTCTTTAAAATATTACTCTTTTTTGGTAGCGAAATAATTTTTTGTTAAAGTTTTTTTTAATTGAAAATTCTCTATTTTTAAATTGTTATTTTTTTTTTTTTAATTGGATCATTTCAGTCTTCCGTCCAATTTTTTTTGTAGATATTCAATCTTTTTTGTTAAAAACTCATCCATTTGGTTAAAAGTTCAACTACTTCATTGAAAATTTATTTTATTTGGTTAAAAACGTATTTCTCTAACATAAAATTTGCTATTATGTTTTTTTATTAAAAATGATCCTTTTTAGTTGAAAATTCATCTATTTTGTAATAAAAATTTTTTTTCTATTGGAAAATTTATCGTCTGAACTGAAAATTAAATTATTTGTTCACCAATTTATTTTGTTGTTTAAAAATGGATTATTTTAGTTAAGCCTTCATTTCTTTAGTTAAAATTTTATCAAATTTAAAAAAAATTGTTATGGTTTTCTGGAAATTTTATTTTTTATTAAAAATATAGCTATAACATTTTTTCTAAAAAATTAATATTTTTGAATTAAGATTTATTTATTTTGTTTAAAAATCTTTTTTTTTCACATGAAAATTTAATCACATATTTTGGCAGAAAATGCTAATTTTTTTTTGTAAATTCAGTTTTTTTCTTGACACACCTCTTTTTTAGAGAAAGATTTAGTGTATATTTTAGAAAAATCAAACCACAACGAAAAATTTTTTAAAAATAATCACTGATATTTTGGCTCTCATACAGCACCTTTATCAAGGTCAAAAAATTAATAAAAAATAAAAATGGCTGCTATTCCTATCTGGTCGAATTTTTATTTATTTCCCTTGATAAGAGCGCTTTATGAGTATCGTAACTTTGGTGATTAATCCTTATAAATGTTTTCTGTTATAGTTGTATAATAGTAAAAATAAAAAAGACGAATGAAACAAATAAATAAATAAAAATAAATGAAAAAAGAGAAAAAGGGGATTTGGTTGTTTCCTTTCTCATTTTTCTTTCCTGTTTTTTTTTTGTGAAAATTTCTTTTTTTATTTTGTTTTTCAGGAATATTTTTGGTGTTTTCAGGTTTCAATAGGAAAATTTTGTGGTTGCAATATCCTGATTTTTGGACGTTAAATTGTACTTTAAATTTGATTTTAATTTCATTTAGATTTCATAAATTTTTAAGGAAAAACGTCATTCCTTTTAAATAATACGGAATAAACTTTTTTTAGATTTTTGTCCGACGTTTCAATTCTTAAATGGATACAAAATATGTTCGTGTCTTTAGTTATTTCTAAAAAATATAAATATTCAATTTCAGAAAGCACGCATCCTCCTGACCACAAAAATTTTTTAACATACATAAAAGTTACAGGATCTCTTTCAAACAAATTTTTTCAAACAAATCTTTCTAATTTTGGTAATTTCAAAGCTTTTCTTCAAGTTTAGCACATCCGAAAAACAAAAATAAAATATGTAATTTAGTTTTTTTTTAATCCAGGAGTTTCAAGAAAAAATGTGTGTATTTTGAAAATAGATTTCAAAATATAGGTTAGATGAACACACAACTTTATTTTTAATCCAAAAAATAGGGATCTTGTTTAGTCTAATTTAAAATTGTAACAAATTGCAAATTTGAAATTGTAATTACGAATCTCTCATTCTAAATCATTTCAAAAGTCGTCTATTCTTTTTGCAAACAAATATAAGGATATCAAAAATAGGTTTTACATTTTGAAAACATATTTTATTTATTTTTAATATGTAATATTATAATTATTATCGGACTCACGAACTAATTCTAGCAGGAAAACTGCTATTGCGAGGAGAATAGTTCCCGAAACAATCTACCTTGTTGTCGACAGTTTTAGGAACACTGACGAATAAGTTTGTAATTGAATCACTGCTGTGTGTACGGAAGATAACTACCCAGTGGGCACAAAATTTGGCGACGTCTTTACGACATCGTTACGACAGCGTTACGAAATCTTTACGACAACTATACAACATCCTATGTCTATGTCATTTCGGTGTCTTTGCGATATCGTAAAGACATCTTCAGATCATACGACTTATTTACGATATTGTAAAGACACCTTAACGACATGGACATAGGGTGTCGTAAAGTTGTCGTAGATATGTCGTAACGATGTCGTAAAGACGTCGCCAAATTTTCTGTCCACTGGGTAAGCTTTTTCGAGAACATTGTCACAGTTATTAGGACTTTCAAATTTTTTTGATAGACGCAGTTGAAAATATTTTTAACAAGAACAAGGTGTTTTTGGTTAGTACAACGCATTCTATGACTTTATATACAGGGTCTCCACAAAGTAACGAAAACCCTAAATAATTTGCAGGTAAATTCTTATTAAAAAAAGGTCAAGGTCATAGACCAGAAGCAAGAGCAGAGTTACATACAAAAGTCGATTCTAGATAAGATAACCGTTTTTTAAAATGGTTTAGTCAATATAACTCGTAAACGATGCATTTAATCGGCATACTTTACTGGAGGGAATTTGTTCAGAACAAAAAAAAAATGAAAAAAAAAATCATTTATGTAGGTATCAAATAAAAGTTTCTACGGTTTACTTTCATAGTCTGTCATTTAGGATTTATTTTTTTCATTTTTATTAATAATTATATCGAATTGAAAAGTAATTTAATTTTTAAGCTCATGAACAGTTGTATTATTACCAAAAATTTATAAGCAGTTTATTATTAAAAAAAATGTATCTTCCTTGTTTGTGAACGTAGAAAGCTCATTGAAAGACTTTGTAGGACTACTTTTTCTCGACTAAGCCGAATTTGATATCAAAGCTTAAACATTTTTACAAATTTAATTGTTATAAACAAATTCAAAATCACAAAATTTTCTCTTTCTAAATTCATTACTTATTGATTTAAATAATATTACATGTCAACATAATCTATTGTTAAAGTCGTTAAATTGTTAAATGAACATGCTGAAGTAAATTTTTAGCTAAATAATAAGAAAAATAAATAAATAATCAAAAAAATTTTTAAATTTTACCTTTTTTTAACGATTATTTGGAATTGTGATTTATTATTATAGAAATTATACGCAGTTATCGTAAAAATTGTATAAACAAATTATAATTAAAATAATATTTTCAAACAAAATACATTTTCCCCTCTGAAAAATTATAAAAAAAGGAAAAATTTCAAAATTGTATTGATTATTTATATTTCTTATTAATTAGTTAAAAAGTTACTTAGAAATTTACTTAAACAGCTTCATTTAACAATTTAACGACTTGAACAATAGATTATTTTAACATGTAATATCATTTGAATCAATAAGGAATAAATTTTGCAAAAAAAATATGTTTTCAATTTGTTTATAAAAATTGCATTCGTAAAAATGCTCAAACTTTGACTTCAGATTCGGTCTACTCAGGAAAAACTAGTCGGACAAAGTGTTTGAATGAGCCTTCTACGTTTAAAAACAAGGAAGATAGAGCGATTTCTTTTTTCTGAAGAGGTGTGAAGTGAGCACGTTCTCTTTTAATCCAAGTTTTTCGCACTGTATTTTTACCTGTGAAGTTAAAATCTGTGTCACGCTTTTTTTTGTACATATTATTCTTTTTTTTTTTTAATAAACTGCTCATAAAAAAAAATTTTCATTTCACCACTAAAAGATGGTTTAAAACCGCATAATAACATTTTTTTATTGCTACACCTACAATTTCATGCTTGCAATTTACAGGTAAGTTCAGGCAATAATAACTGCAAATCTATTGGCCCTAGCAAGGATATTTTTTAGGAAGTGTAGGTATAGTGGTCTGCTATTAAATGCCGTTGGTTTTGTTTTCCTAGTGTTAAAAACAACCGAGATAATTTAATTGTTTATAAGCTTGAGAAATAAATTATTTTTCAATTCGATACAATTATTAACAAAAAAGAAAATAATATATCCTAAATGACGCACTATAAACGTAAACCCTTTAAACTTTCATTTGGCACTGGTCTCATTAATGTGCGACTGATAGTTTTGTCGCTACACTATTTTAAAAATGGTTGTAAAAATATTGAGGCCTTAATTAACAATTACATTGTGAGACAACAAATAGATGAATCTTCACTATTTTTTTTTGCTATTTTATAGCATCGTGAAGTATGTAACGATGATATTTACAAATTCCTAACTTCATTTTGAACAACCAAAAACTTAATTTCCTACTGGTCTATCATTCTGAGAGTAACTAGCAATGAGGAATCCCGTGCTGACCTTTCATTTGACCTTGAGATTGACCTTTAACGTTGTTTCGAAGTTAAATTTGTGTTTTCAAATGGGAACACCTATTTTTGTCAACGGCAATCGAAAGAGCGGGGAATGTTACGTCAAACATGTATTCAGGTCATGGGCTAAGGATGTCCTTGAACTTCAACTGAAGAATATTAGTCTTGGTCCAGGTATGGTCGGATCAAATCTGTACTGCTGCAGCTCAGGTGTTTACGAAAAAGCTTAAGGTCATTCTTAAAGTAACTTTCAACGAGGAGTACAGCGGTACCCTTGAATTCGAACCTGAGCTTGACATTCAAGGTCATTGGAAGGTCTTTTTTTGAATAAGGCGTTATTTTACATTTCTTGTTAAGAGTTACTCCAAGAATGACCTCGAACTATTTCGTAAACATCGGAGCCAAAGAAGTTCAAATTGGACCCGTCCCATACCTGGGTTGAGTCTAAAAACCTTCAGCTAAATTTCAAGGTCATTCTTGAACCATGAGTAGAGTACATGCTTAGACGTAAAATTTTCCGCTCTTTCGATTGCCGTCGTAAAAAATATAGGTTCCCGTTAAAAAAAGAAGTTGTCCTAACAATGAACTTGAAAGTCAAGCTCAAGGTCTTCCTTGGTACATGTCCTAAATACATGCCTGGACGCAAAATTTCCCGCTTTTTTGATTGTCAATATAAAAAATGGGGGTTCCTATTAAAAAAAAAGTTGGCTTTAAAGTAAACTTTAGTGTCAAGCTCAAGGTCAAATTCAAGGTGGCCACTAGATGTCTTGTTAAAAGTTACTTCATGAACGAAATTCACCTTTTAAAACAAAAACTTTAATCTGGAAAAGTCTTTATCATTTTTTCTTTACTTTTTGGAAACCCTGTATGCTGATAAGATGATTACCATAATCTTTTCATTTTCATACAGAAAGTTAATAAAAGCTAATAAAATTTCGCATCCAAGTGTCATGGCCAATTTTTCGATTTTTGCGTAATTTTTTGGTTTATTTAATAACAAAAATGAAAAAATTTACTTTTAAAGTATACCGGTTTTTTTAAATATGCTTGGATTCAATAAAAAATACCTAGAAAACTAAAAGAAACTATCAAAAGAGATGCAAAACAGCCATGCAAATGTTAAAACATTTATTGAATTTATTATAAACAAATAAGTGAAGAAAATTGGTTTCGTGGGTATTGACGGCGACTCGTAACTTGCTTCGCACTGAATTTGAACAATTTATGGACAAAAGGTTTATTTTAGTTAAATGAATAATAGTTAATAAATAGTTTGTTATTTAAAAAGAAATTTTTCTAAACAATTATCCATATCAGGTATTTTTGATGGCATAAATCAAGTGTTTTGCTGAAAGTGATTACATAATACTTAAAAATAAAACCTAAGTATCATATTTGATCATAAAGTAAGAACTCATAATTTTTTAAACTAGATTAATTGACAAATTCACTATTTGGCTATTTTTCGGCAATCAAACTCCTTTTTTTGTAATCCACTGTTAATAAAAAATTTTTTAACTTTTTTGGTAGTTTGAGAACGACCCCTCATTTTTTTTATTAAAAATAGAGTAAACAGTTTTTTTTATTTGTAAACTAAACTTTTGTTTGTGGCATATTTTTAAAATTACTGACTTGAATCATTTTATAGTATTATGTTATTATCAGAATGAATCGATCAATTCTGTTAACTGAAAAATGAAGTCAAGTAATAATTAAGTTTATTTAATGAATCATCAATTTTTAGCAACTTATGGCCAGGAATTTTTTTAAAGTAATTTTCAATATATTCCGCAAGAAAAAAATTCAGTTTAAAAATGTCTTAACCCATAAAAATTTGTTTTCATCATTCTTAACAACAATAAGAGTCTATCGATTACATAGAAAAAACTTGATTTATTCTATCAAGAATACCTGAAATGGATATTTGTTTTAAAAAATAGCTTTTGAAATAACAAATTATAAATTATTATCATGGATTCCACAGAATTCAAAAATTTCAAGGAATTACACAAATTCATTGAATTGAACCAATTCATGGAATTCAACTAATTCATGAAATTCAAGGAAATTATTAATTTCATGAAATTCAATATGAGTAAGCATATTTAATAAGTTCTTAGAACTCATTTAATTCCATGAATTAGGTATTTTATTTTTACAATTTTTTAAAAAAATTAATAAGAAATAAAAATTGTTACTGTTCCTGTCTACTCGAAGTCTTATTTAATTTTTTTTTTGCCTTGATGAGCGTGCCGTATAAATACCGACACTTTGGCGATTGTTTTTTACAAATTTGTTTGGTCATGGCTGGATAATAGTAACTACAAAAAAGACAAAATTAAAAAATTAAAATCAAATTGAAATTAAATTCCGTCATTACAGTAAAGTCCACGAATTCCGTGTATTCGATGAAGTCTGTGAAATCCACGAATAACGTGATTTCCATTTAATCCTTGTACTTCTTGAATTCCGTGAATTTCTTTAATTCTGTGAATTCCCCAAACCCAGTGAAATCCGTGATTTCATTAAATTTCTTGAATTTTATGAATCCCTCGAATCCCTTAATTTCATGAATTCCTTCAATTTCATGAATTTTAGTATTTCCTTGAGTTACATTAATTCCGTGAATATCACGAATTTCATAAATTTGGCGTATTCTTTAATTCCATGAATTCCGCGAATTCCATGATTTTAATCAATTCTGTGAATTTCATGATTATCATCAATTATTTGAATTTCATGAATTTCGTGAGTTCAAATTCTTATATAACGTCATATAAAGAATTTTTTTAAATGTAATACTTGGCTTATTGCAGCATTACAAAAACAGAAACCCCATACTTGTAAAGATATTCGTCAAGTTCTCCACAGAAGAGAAGAAGGGTCACATTTTTACTCCCCCCTCCCCATTCAAATGTAGTTTCAAGACATGATGAAAAATTATTTTAAAGCATTTTTTCAATTGCGGACAATAGTCAAAATTAAGAGAAACTGAACGAAAACTCGTCCGGGCAAGGATATACAGTCAGTTCTATCCCAACACGAAAGGGGGGGGGGGTGACTTTTTAACCATCCCCATTTGAAAGGTACTTTCAAGAGATGTTACAAAAAATTTTTATCAAATATTTTCCATTCGAGAAAAATAGCCAAAATAGAGAAAAATTGCACAAAATCTCATTTGGGCAAGATATGACGATTTTTTTTACCACGCTCAGTCATAAAATTGACATTAAATCCAGACTGGACTGTTGTTTGTTTCTACATAAATCCTAATTCACATATACTAAAACATAGGCTTAACAAGTCTTCAAAGTGTCAATTTTTTCTGACTGAAAATGTTTCCCTCTATGAGATGGCATTTCGTTTAATACATAGGAGGAGCCAAATTGCTGAATAAATAAGCACAATAAAATACGTTCATATTAAATCCATCCATAGTATTTTGCAGCAGTACCTTTAGTTCTTATCCAGGAAAATTAAAACCTTTTTTCACAGTTATATTATTTTTTCATCCTGTTTAGAGATCCGCGTGGTGGGCCTTGATGCCATCGGTGGGCGCGGCTCGCTGCGCTCGCAAGTTTGAGCGCGCCTAGGGCGCGCGTCAGTTGGATCTCGCGCTTCGCGCTCGACAGTATATTTATCTTGCGCTTCATGCTCGATAATGTATTTACTTCGCGCTACGCGCTCGACTTTTCTGCACAGACTATTTAAAACTAAACGTAAAAGTATCGACAACAGTAATTTAATGATTGTGAATTCTCTTTTGTTAAAGCTCCTTCGGTTTTAACGAGCACATTCTAATCACGTATCTCGTGCTTCGCAATCGAGCTTATCCCTAAAATTTCATATCATTCCCATAAATATATATTATTATAATTCGTAACTTGCATTGGTATTAAAACAGACAAAATTTCATTCTCCCGTTTAAAAAAATTTGAAAATATTTTTTGATATTCATTTTGAATTCACCCCAAATTATTATTAGTTAATCCTACACTTTTTTACATTCTTCTAAATTCACTCAATTCTATTCATTCGATAAAGATTTTTAAAGTTTTTATTTCATTCATCTTGAAGTCTTTAAAACTCCCCCGAAATTTGGAGGCATTTGATCAAATTCTTTTGAAGTTTTTAAAATTTTTCCTTATTTAATTTCAAACTCATTTGTGAATTTATTGAATTATGATTGTACTAGATGTAGAACTGATTTATTAGAAAGTGGTTAGTTTAAATAAGTTTGTTCTGGAAATGTTATATTCAAATTTCTTTAAACTAATTGAAAATTGTGCATTTCAATATTTTAAAAAATATTATATTTATCTTATAAGATATTATCTTAAAACTATTCAACTTCTACGTTTTCAATTTCTAAAGAATGGTTATATAACAAAATAAAACAAAAACTAGGTTTCCTATAAAAAATAAAGTGATTAATAACAAATTTGTAGATATTTTTAGATGAATGATTTTTTTCCTACCTTGTATAGTTTGACAACAAAATGCAATTTTTTATTACTTCTTGTTTAATCAAAATTTGAATTCTCAATTTTTCGAAAAAATTCAAAAAGTTGTTATGATAATCTTCTAGGTCGCTCGAAAATTAATATTTTACTTTTCAAGTGCTATGAACAAGTTTACAGAGAATTTTTGATTCATGAAAAAATTTTTCCTCCAAAACTTTCAAAAGACGCTCACTTTTAGAATATGTATCCAAAATGGCTGACCAAAGAACTTGGCATTTAGCTTAGGACACTAAAAGAGCGTATCGAAGGCCAATCTAATAGATTATTTTGTTTAAAAGTTATCGTACTCATAGACAGAGAGATATAAAGACAGACAGACACATTCGAAAAAACCTGTTTTTCGGATTGAAGGGGTCTCAAAACGTAAATTTTTGACAGAAACTGGGAGGGGGGTCAAACTTTACACAAATCTAATACCTTCCCTGATGACAATGCATTAATATGAAAGAATAGAAAATTATTAATTAAATTTTTTGAAACCCCAACACGAGACGGAAAAGAAATTAAATCACAAAAGTTGTGATTCAAATGTGCCCACGAGACGGGCAGATTTTTTTGTTTTTAACTGTTAATCCTGTTTTTCATGATTAGAGCCAAAACTATACATCCTATCAAAAAGTGGTTGATAAAAATTTTGAAGATCTTTTTGAAATGCACAATTTTTGTCCATTAAGCTTTTACCGTATTTTCCATAGTTTGGTTTTTTGGAATTTTGTAAATGCTATAACTCTGGTAATTTTCGATATTTTGAAAAAAGTCATTGGGATAAATTGTTCGAATTTTTCAATACTACGAATAACCGTACAGAGAATTTTTGAAAAAGTGGTCTTAAAAGTATTCAAAATGTGCCCACTTTTTGAATTTTCATCCAAAATGGCTGGCTAACGAACTTGACATTTGGCTTAGGACACTAACGAGTGTACTAAAGGCCAAGCCAATAGATTAATTTTTTCAAAAGTTATCGTGTTGACAGACAGACATACAGACAGACACATTCGTACAAACCTGTTTTTCGGATTCAGGACGGTCTCAAAACGTGGAAATTTGACAAAAACTGAGGGGGGGGGGGCAAATTTACACAAATCTAATACCTTCTCTGATGAGAATGTAAAAATATTTCGAGGATTGGATCAAGCGCTGGAATAAGTGAGTTGCAGTTGATGGGGAGTACTGTAAAGGGGAAAATATCGATTATGATGAATAAACTTGTATTTTTGATTTTAAAAATAAAGTCAAAGGCAACTTATTGTTACTTACCATAAATTGCCCTAAATTCAATTTAAAAAGTTTAGAGATTTCTAGAAATTTCCGGAAATTCATAGCAATATTCGGTGATATATGCTTATTTTACAAATAAATATGGTAAGTTACCATGAACCATCCAAAATACAATTTAATTTTTTTTATAAATTTTCGGACATTTTTAAAATTCCTAATAATTTATGGTAATATTACAGGTCATTTATGTGAATTTACCATAGATTTGCCAAAATTCAATCTAAAAATTTCTATGAATTTCCAGAAATTAATAGAAATTTTCGTTCATTTTTGGCAATTTTACAGGTAAATATGGAAACTTATCATAAATCACCCAAAATTCAATTTTAAACATTTTTATAAATTTCCGTAAAATTATGGAAATTTTCAGTCAACTCTAAATATTTTTATAAATTTTTGAAATTATATGAACCTTTCAGTATTCCATGGTAATATGACAGGTATTGATTTCAAAATTCTTTATGTCTTACGGTCCAATCGTAAATCGAGAAAATAAATATGAGTCAAAAAAACATGTTCTTCGAAACTCAGATATTTATTTTA
>NC_046666.1:29773160-29787007 GCF_010883055.1 Belonocnema kinseyi
TGTATTTCTAAAACTGTCAATTTCTGTTCGTCCGTCCTAACCTACGCCAATTTGTTTTTTTCTCTTACAATTTTAAAAAAATGTAGATAAATCGATTGAAGTTCTCAAAAAAAATTTTTTTTGATACTTCAAAAAAATGACTAAATTTTAATTTCTTTAAACCATTGACTCAAATGTTCTTTTTTATTTGACTGAAAATTGATCTGTTTGACTAATAAAACTACCATCAACTCAGGTAACAATGTTGTTCAAATCTACGTAATTATCTATCATATTTGTTCATATTAAAATTACTAATATTTATTATAATTATTTAGGTTTAAGAACCTTTGAAAAAGGTACGCATGTGTACTGAAACGTAAGGAAGTTTTGAAAGGAGTTTTATCTATAAAATAAATATCTGAGTTTCGAAGAACATGTTTTTTTGACTCATATTTATTTTCTCGATTTACGATTGGACCGTAAGACATAAAGAATTTTGAAATCAATAAATATCAACGGTCGAAGAAAGGTTTGATTTGTTTCATCAAATCATTTTTACAATATGACAGGTAATTCATTGTAACTTACTAGAAATTGCCCAAAATTCAATTTAAAAATATTTACACTATTTCGGAAGTATATGTAAATTTTCGACGGTTCATGGTAATTTTAGAAGTGAATATGGCAAATTATCTGGAATATGGCAATTTATGAAATTTTTTGATAATTTATGGTAATATTACAGGTGATTTATATTAACTTAAGGTAAATGACTCAAAATTCAATTTAAATATATCCATAAAATTCCAGTAAATACTTGAACTACAAGTCATATTGTATAAAAATTTATTTATTCATCTACGAGAATCTTATATTTTGTTTATAATTTTAGATTTCCTTTTTGTTATATTTTAAGTAGTCGGGTTATAAATTTCAGATTTGAAAAATCAAAACACCTTTAAAATAAAATATAAAGTACAATGATTTAAACTTGAGTAAAAAAGTTCAGAATTTTTCATAAAATATCCTTTTTCCATTAAATTCATGGACTTATTTATTTAAATATTGCGTGCAAAATTCGCGCAAAATCAAACAAGCAAAATAATATTTCTCTAAAAACGAAACTTTTTGGTGCTCAAAAATAAAAAAGAGAAAAGAAAACTGAGAAATGAACCAAACAAATCTACTTCCTTCTTTTTTCAATTTTTTTTTTTTTGTATTTTATTTTTACAACTTTTATTAAAAAATTAATAAGAAATAAAAAATGTTACTGTTCCTGTCAGCCCGAAGTTTTATTAAATGTTTATTTATTTTTTGCCTTGATGAGGTTGCCGTATAAATACCGACACCTTGGCGATTGTTTTTTTACAAATTTGTTTGATCATAGCTGGATAATAGTAAACACAAAAAAGACAAAATTAAAAAATTAAAATCAAATTGAAATTAAAAATAATTAAAAAAGAGAAGGAAGGATATTTGATTGGTTTATTACACATTTTTCTTTCCTCTTTTTCATTTTTGCGTTAAAAAAAATTTTTTCTCTTATTTTTCATAAATATTCTTTGCTTTTTTCCGGATGCAATTGGAACATTTTGTGGTTGCACATTAAGCTGATTTTTGGACCTTAAATTGTGTTTTTAATTTGATTTTAATTTTATTAAAATTTCTTAAATTTGAAAGGGAAAAAGTTTTTTTTTTTAATAATACGGATCGAACTTTTTTTAGAACATTTTTCGGCGTTCAAATTTTTGAATCAGTTAACATTTTTTGTACCTTTCGTTATTTCTGAGAAAGATTTTCAAAAAGAGAGTTCAAAATCTAGGTTAGGTGAGCGCACAATTTTTTTTTTAATTCAAAACATACTGATCTCGTTTAGTCTAATTCAAAATTGTAACAACTTAAATCATTTTAAATTGTAATTACGAATTTCTAATTCTAAATTATTTCAAAAGGTGTCTATTCTTTTTGCAAACAAAAATGAAGATTTAAAAAAAGTGTTTACATATTGGAAACCTCTTCTGTTTTTTATTAATATGTAATATCATAAATATTATCGAACTTACCTACAACTTCAAGCAGAAAAACTGCGGTTGTAATGAGAATGGTTGTGGTGACAATCTGCATTGCTGCCGACGAATCTAATCAAAAACTGATTCTTAACGAAATCGTAGATCTTTTTTGGGATAAGATTTTTGGTGTATTTGTCTTTTTTCGTATCTTACATTGTTTGACCACAAAATGGAATTTTGGATTCTTCATTATATTTGGTGCAATCATAATTGGAATTTTTAATTTTCGAAGAAAATCCAAAAATTTGTTCTGATAATCTTGTAGGGCTTTCGAAAAGCAATGTCTTTGTTGTCTTACATTTTTTTTATATCGTGCGTGTTTTATCCCAAAATTTTGATTTTCGGTTGATTTCAAAAATTTTGAAAATGCTATAACACTGATAATTTGTTTTTTATTTAAAAAATCATTTGAATAAATTGTTTTTTCTTCTTAATACTACAAATATCCTTACATAGAATTTTTAAATTTAGAAAACAGTAGTCTCAAAAATTTTCAAAATGCGCGCACTTTTACAATTTTTATCAAAAATGACTGGTTAACGAACTCATCCTTTCTTTAGGGTCCTAAAAAAGTGCGCCAAATATGAATTCAATCCATTCATTTTTTCGAGAGTTATCGTCTTTACGGACGAACGGCTGGACAGACATACGCCATCGTGAAAACATGTTTCTCGGATTCAAGGGTTTCGAAACATGGAGATCCGTTGAAAAAAAGTGGTGTCAAATTTCGGACCATTCTAATACTTTCTCAACTATGAATGATGAGAATGTAAAAAGAAAAAAAAAATTTCTCTCTTTGGAAAAAATAAAAAAGAGGAAAGAAATATACGAAGGAAACAAACTAATTCTCGTTTCTTCTTTTCGCTTTTTTAAATTTCTGTCATCTTTTTTATTTGGAATGGAAGCTTTTAATGTGTCCCCTAAGGGTTTAAATTTGTCTACCACCTTCTTCTCTATTCCTTTACACACACCCCACACACTAATTTGGTGGCGAGAGGGGTCCTACAGTTTAAGGTGGGTTCCGAACCACCAAGAGCACAAGCTTTAAGAACTTAGAGAAAACCTTTTTCTCTAGAGGTACCGGTCCTACGACTCTCCGGAATTAATAAAAATAATCACAATAAAAAAACATCTTTAAGAAAGAAATACCAACGGTTCGGCACTTATGAGGCACCCATATCTAGGTAAAAATAAAAATACATTAAAAAATAACTAAGCAGATAGAAACAACATCAGCACCAAGAATTTCTCTTTTTTCCTCTCTTTTACTTCAGACCAAGGAGAACATTTTTTTCCCCCTTTCTAGAACAAAAAAATGTTTTTCTTTATTTTATTTTTTAATTTAAATAGGAACATTTCTTGGTGGTTGCCCAATCTGGTCGTTGGAATCTTCATTTTATTTTCTGGAATTCTGTACATCAATACCACCCTTTTCAAAATTATCCAAAGGATCATTGCAAAAAGTTGTTATTAAGTCCATTTCGAAAAAAATTAAAAATGGAAGAAAAAATGTAATAAAAGTACTTTACCCTAGTAAAATCTAACTGCCTAAAAGCAACGATTTCCAAATCCTCCATAACAATTTTCGTTTAAATTTGAGAAATGACTGAAACAATGGGAATACCAAGCTTTGGCTTGCAAAAACATCCACTGTATTTAAAATAAGTTGAGTTCAGAATAAAAACTATCCCTTTATTAAATTAGTTTTGACATAATCCACTACGTGTTCTAATATTATCCCATCTACTTAAAATTGCCTATTTAAATAAATCAAGGAACACACTCGGAAACATTGCAATAGCATCCAAAGAAATCATTACATAGTCATCCGGAACCGTTTTTTAAATAATAATTTTTTGAAATTCCCAGATATTTTTCACATTATTATTTAGAAGAACTGTGCCTTCAGACTTAATATCAGTCCATCTTATATCTTTTTCTTAAAGTCCTTTCTTTTTCCAATTGTCTAGCATCTTAAAAGAGTCTATTTTTATTTGTTTTAATAGATTTTTATTTGATAAATCAAAGTTATCATTATTACAAAGTAAATTCTCTGCATCCCTAACATTTTTTCAGAAATTCTGCTGATCTATTATCGGAATTTCTTCTATACTCGATTCGTCAACTTTGACTATTTTCATCATTTGTTTAAACTTATTTTTCATTAAACAATTACTGAAACCTCTACCTAATATGACAATATCTGTGGCTGATTCAGGAATTTAAATATCTGTCAAATTTACAAACGAAGGATCCTTATTTCCTTCTTAAAAGATGCTACGCAAATTTAAATTTTGTTCTTGAATATTAGTTTGTTGATTCATCAGAATAGAAAGTTTCTTCTCATGTTTTTTTATAATTGTTTGGAAATTTGTGATTAAGAAAGATCTGATGTTTCAAAAGATAAATAACTACATCTTGTTGTAAACGTGCCTCTAATTCACTTCGGATTCTGAAAATTTTTGACTTCAAAACATTAACATGATTTAAAACATCTTTAATCAGTAAATTTATTAGTGAAAGTTTAAAATTGCTAATAGCATGATCAAATTTTCTATTGAAAAAATTATTGTGAAAGGTAAGATCTCGAAGAAATATAAGTGATCTCTAATCCAAATCAGATAAATTAAAAATAAGGAAATGCAAATAAAATTAAAGTCAAATTTAAAATCCTATTTAACGTCAAATAGTCAAATTAATGTGCACAATTCCTGACAATAAAACCAAGAATCCCTCGACCAAGTTTGGACAATCGTCCGAAAATGTTCTCAAAGATAAAATAGAAAAAAAAGAAAATGAGAGGGCAATCAACAAAATTGGTTTTTCTCTCGCTTTTATTTTTCTCTTATTTTTTTTTTTTTTTTATTGTAAAATCACAAAAAAGAAACAACTGTAAAAATTAAACATCAACGTTTCGGCACTCATACAGCAACCTTATTAAGGAAAACAAAAACAAAAATAAAAAAATAACATAAAAAATACCCAAACAGACAGGAAAAGCGCCAATATTTATTTAAAAAATGAAATATTCCATTTTTGAAAAAAATTATAAGAGCTATGAAGAAAACTCTAAAATGTAAGATCGTTTATCTTAGAAGGATCTAGAAATGTCCGTGAAACTATGTAAAAGAAAAAAATATATTTAATAAATTTCAAACTTTGCATCAAGAGATCACTATTTAATTCAATTTCTTACAATTTTCGATAATGATGAAACTACATTCAAACCTGGATTTAGTAATCGCCCAATTAATGTTTCCGAGAATTGACACAGCGCGGTAGGGATTGGCGAGAGGAGCTGCGGGAGGGTATGCGGTGCTCACTCGAGCGTCACAAAACAGAGAAAAAGGCAAGAAAGAGAAAAAACAGGAGAGAGACAAAATAGTTCCCTATCTCTGGATTTAATGTTCTGCTCAGTGCCAAAGTAGACATTAAATCCAGGTTTGACTGTAGTTTGTTTTAACATAAATACTAATTTACCTATACTAAAATATTTACTTGACAAGTGTTCAAAGTGACAATTTTTTTTTAAAGAAAAAATTTCTGTCTATGAGTAAGCAAATTTATTTAATACATATGAGGAAGCAAAGTACTCAATAAATGAGCACAATAAAGGACATCTATAGTAGAGCCAACCATAGTACTTTGCAGCAGTACCTTTAGTTTCTATTCAGAAAAATTAAATAGGTTTTCCACAGTTATATTATTTTTTCATCCTGTTTAGAGATGCGCGTGGTGGGCTTTGATTCCATCGTTGGAGTGGATGCACAGGCAGAGGGACTTGTGGATGTTGGACTTGCGGTTGTTGGACCTGTGGTTGTTGGACTTGTGGTTGTTGGACTTGTGGATGCCGTACACCTCGTGGCAGGGCTTTTATTCGTTTGATTTCTTTTCTTAATACAAGCTTCATATCCTTCCGTCCGTCCACACTGCGCGTGGAGTAAAGTACGTTATTGATATATATGCGAAGTTTGATGGGCTCGAGAGATTTAAGTGACATTTCCGCGTATGATTTTATTCCATCTCCATGACTTTTATAAAATTGGAATAAGTGACCGTCTTCTGTGAAACTATATTCTGATTCTATGAAAAAATAGGAATTTGTGACGCTTCCGCAGATATTAAGTGAAATAGATTTATTCCTAATTTTGGCATATATTAGTGATGAGATGCTTTCAAGGAAATTAATTTAGCAACCCTAAACATTATTACTATTTGGTGAGAAAAGACCCTGATTTTTTTTCGATTAAACAAAGTTTGAAATTGCTTAACGTGATAATTTTATATCCTAAAAATAATCAGTAAAGTATGTCACTGATGGCCATAAGCTACACAAAATTTTATTTCAAACATTTTTATAAATTTTTGGACATTTTTGTTCATTTAGGGTAATATTACAGGTAACTTATGGTCTCTTACCATAAAGTGCCTAAAATTTAATTTAAGAATCTATATAGATTTCCAGAAATTTACGGAAATTTTCGTTCGTTTATGTTGATTTTAAAACTAAATATGGAAACTCATCATAAATTACCTAAAATTCAATTTAAAAATTTGTTATAAATTTCCGGAAATGTATAGAAATTTTCGAGCATTAATGCTAATTTTAAAGGCAAATATGATAAATTATCATTAACTATTGAAAATGCAACTTTACACATTTTTATAAGTTTCCAGAAACTTAGGATTTTTTTATAATTTATGGTAATATCACAGGTAATCCATGGTAAGTTACCATAAATTGCCAAAAATTCAATTTTTAGGTTTCTATAAATTTCAGGAAATGATTGAAAATGTTCGGTTATTTGTGCAAATTTTTCAGGTAAATATGGAAACTTATCTTAAAATACCCAAAATTCCATTTCAAAATTTTTTATAAATTTTCAGAAATTTACGGAAATTTACGGTTAAGTTTAAACATTTTTATAAATTTCTGGAAATTTATGAAATTGTTAGTAATCTATGGCAATATCACAGGCAATTTATGGTAATTTAATCAAAATTACTCAACATCAATATAAAAATGTTTATAAATTTTCTAAAATTTATGGAATTTGAAAGATTTTTTTAATGTATTCCTTTTAGTTGATGATTTATCTATTATGCTAAAAAATTTCTTTTCTTGGTAAGAAATTAATCGTATTGGAAAAATGCATGCATTTGCTTTCAAATTATTCTTTTTTGGTAGCGGATTAATTTTTGTTGTTAAATTTTTTTTTTAATTCAAAATTAGATATTTTAAATTGTTAACAATTTTTAGCAACAAAATTGGATTATGACGTCTCCTTTTCTTGTTTGAAGATGGATCATTTTAGTCAAAAGTCCATTTCTTTGTTTAAAAGCTTAGAAAATTAAAAGAAAATTTTCTTTGGTTTTCTTAAAATTTCATTTTTTCATTAAAAATATAGTAATACCATTATTTCTACAAAATTAATATTTTTGGTTGAAGTTTCATTTATTATATTAAAAAATATTTCTTTTTTTATCGAAAATTCTATCATACTTTTGCAGTCAATGCTTGTTTTTGTGATGCAAATTCAACTTTTTAAAAAATTTATTCCTTATAACTTGAAAACTCAAATCTTTCTTGGTTGAAAATTCAACTCTTTTTTTTTAATTATATTTTTTTGTTCAATTTAACTGTTTCTTACTGAAAAAAATTTTTTTCACGAAAATATCACATATTACATTTCTTGTTGAGAATTCAATTTTTATCAAAGATTTATTATTTTATTTTCGTTGATAATTTACCTATATTGTTCAGAACTTTTTTTTCTGTTTTTTAGGGAAAGATTAAGTGTTGTTTTGCAAAGAGATTTTTTTAAAAGAGTTTTTCAAAACGGGCTCCTGATTTTCATTAAATAATGCATTTAACCTCTTTTTAAAAACAAAGAACAGTTTTTTTGTCAAAATGAGGCCTTGCTAATTTTCTGCCTAGTTCCAGAAAAGATCAAAAAATTTAAAACGTCAATTTCGATCGTGCTACCAGAAGTTATAAACTGTTTTCTAAAAATCTTGAAAAATTTGAATAAATTCAAATTTTCGTATCATTCCACCTTTTTTTTAAACAAATAAAATTTTCTCTTCAGAATAAGATTTTATTAGATCTCTTACACGTCTGAAAAAGAAGTTAACAAAGTTTTTGAAGATAAATTTCAATAATGCGAATGGAAGTGAGACATCATTTTCTAAAATCATGACAAATGTTTTTAAAATTTTTGACTTGTGTAGCATTCATTCCCTTTTTTCAAATAGAAAACAGTGCATTGTTAAAATGAGACCTTCTTTGTTATCTTCCGCTATCAAAAAAATACAGGAAAAAATGATCAAAACAAAAATTTCAAACATGATACTGTAAATGAAGCATTATGTTTAAAAAGAGAAGATAAGTTTTAATAATTAGCAACTTTAATTTTGACGCTAATTAGGATTTTTAAAAATTTAGATTATTTCTAATACATAAAATACTACTCTGAATTTATAACTAAAGGTCTCCATAAATTTTTGAAACAATGTATTATTGTTTTTAACCATTTTTTCTTCGAATAGAGTGTAAAAGTCGCGGTTTAAAAAAAAATCCACTCTTTGTCCTATTTTCAATAATAGGGATTTAATATTCAAGTATTGTTAATGAAAACAATTTGATATAATTGCAATAATACTCTCATAGAATAATGCTAGAAAATTACAGTTTTTCACGAAAATATCCACTTTTTGTCTAATTACTAATCAGAGTGATGTAAATAATTTAAGTTAACAATAATAATTTTTTCAGCTATTTTTTATTGTTTTTAATAATATTTTATTTGAATAATGGCGCGAAAGCCGATTTTTTATGACCATTAGAAGAAGTTAGGAGGACAAGGTCTGTGATTGAGATATCAAAGTTTAATTTTAAATAAAGACAAGATTTTATTACAAAGCGTAAAAGAAAATTTTAGTTCAGCACGTATTTCAATACGTTTGTTTGTTAAAATTGTTAACAAAATAAATACATTATTGTCTAAACTAGATGAGTTTTCAAAAATTATTCTTTCTTAATTTTCAAAAAAAATTTCGACAATAACTTTAGTTACATTTTTCATTAAATACATCATTTACAATTTAAAATATAGAATTTTTACCAAAAAGGAAATATTAAAATTTAAAAAAAGTTAAATTAGACAAAAAAATATGACATTTCAACAAAAGAGTTGAATTTTCAATCAAGAAAGATGTGATATTTTAAGTAATAAAGACAAATTTTTTTAAATAGTTGATTTTATTACACAACAATATACATTTGGCTGCGAAAATATGTGGTTGAACCCTCGATTAAAAAGCACGATTTTTCAATAAAAAAGCGAATTTTCAAATCAGAAGATAAATTTTGCACCAGTGAAAGTCCAAATTTTCATCATATGACATGAGTTTTTAAACAAAAACATTAAATATCTATATTAACTATAATATATTTATATTAATATCTGTATTAATATCTAACTTAAATAAATTTAAAAAAAAAAAAATTTGTTTGAATTAAAAAAAATCTTGAGATAGAAGCTCAATTTTTTATTTAAAAAAATTTATTTTCAATAAAAGAACTAATTTTGAACCAGAACAATTAATTTGAACCAAAAAAGAATAGTTTTGAATCAAATGCATAAATTTTTCACCAGATGTTATAATTTGTTAAGGAATTTATCACAAACTAGTCAAAATTTTAACTAAAATGATATTATCGTGAAAACTTTTTTTTCTGACTCATGGGGTCCCGAAACATCTGAATGAAGAGAATGTAAAAATTATAGTACTTTGAAGAAAATATGTCTTTATTTTGAAAGAGAATGTCAAAATTAAGAAGAAAAAAAAGCATATTAAAAATTGTTTCATACTTTTGAAAACATATCGTATATTTTATTAGTAGGTAATATTATAAATGTTTTCGCACTTACCAACAGAATCAAGCAGAAAAATTCCGGTTGTAAGGAGAATAGTTCCCGTAACGATCTGCATTGCTGTCGACGAATCACGGAACACTGATTCATAACTTTGTACTAGAATCCATGCTACGTGTACTAAAGATTATTAAAATTTTTGGGGAACATTGACACGGTTAGTAAGATTAACAAGTTCTTGATGATAAACGCACTTAAAAAAATTGTAAACAAATAATGGTCTTATTATTTACATAGCACATGCTAAGATTATTTTTTTGATATTGATAAAATAACTACAGCTTTTTTCTAATGATTAATCAATACGTAAGTAATTCAAGTAATTCTTAGAATTTACAAAATTCAAGAAATTATTAGAATAAACAAAATTCAAGAAATTATTAGAATAAACAAAATTCATGAAGTTCACTGAATTCACGGAATACATGGAAATGAAGGAATTTTCGAAATCTATCGAATTCACCGAATTCAAGAAATTTACAGATGTCACGGAATTCGGGGAATTTATGGAATTCAAGGAACTCACGAAATTTCTGAATTCGAGGAATTTTTTGAATCCAAAGAATTCATGGAATTCAAGGAATTCATGGAATTCAAGGAATTCATGGAATTCAAGGAATTCATGGAATTCGAGGAATTCATGGAAATCAATGTCTTTACTGAAATCAGGGAAATCACGGAATTCGTTGAATTTGTGAAAATTCACGAAATTCTGAAAATCCATGGAATTTAAGGAATTAACGTAATTCACAAAATTCATGGAATTCAGGGAACTAACGGAATTTACGGAATACACTTAATTAATGTCATTCACGAAATTGACTGTAATAACGTAATTTACGGAATTCACAGAATTAATGTGAACCCCAAAATTCATGACATTCAGGTAGTTCGCGGAATTCGCGGAATTCAAGGAATTAGCGGAAATCGCAGAATTCGTAAAAATGACGAAATTCACGAAATTTAGAGAATTTGCGGAATTAATTGAAATCAAAAAATCTCGAAGCTCTAAGAATTCACGGAATTTATGGAAGTTACAGAATTTAAATGATTAATGAAATTTATGGTATTCGCTTAATTAAGGAATTTATGGAATTCAAGAAATTCGAGGAAGTCCATGAATTCCATCAATTCTGTAAATGCAGTAATATCATTAAATTTCATTAACTTCTTGAATCTCATGAATACCTGGAATTCCATGGATTGCGAAATTTCCTTGCATTTCACGAATTACTATCATTCCGTGAATTGCTTGAATTCCGGAAAATAAATGAATTCCTTGAATTTGGTAAAATCCATGAATTTCGTGAAAATTCGTGAATTTGGTGAAATCCATGAATTTCGTGAAAATTCGTGAATTTGGTGAAATCCATGAATTTCGTGAAAATTCGTGAATTTGGTGAAATCCATGAATTTCGTAAAATTCGTGAATTTCGTGAAATTCGTGAATTTCGTGAAATTCGTGAAATTCGTGAATTTCGTGAAATTCGTGAAAATCGTGAATTTCGTGAAATTCGTGAATTTCGTGAAATTCGTGAATTTCGTGAAATTCGTGAATTTCGTGAAATTCGTGAATTTCGTGAAATTCGTGAATTTCGTGAAATTTGTGAATTTGGTGAAATTCATGAATTTCGTGAATTACGTGAATTCCATCATTTTCGTAAACTCGTTAAAGTCTGTGAATTCCCTAAATTCCTTGAATTAAGTGAATTCCTTGATTTGCGTATATTCTTTGCATTCTGTGACTTCCCTAATTCCGTCAATTCCTTGAATTCCTTAAATTTCTTGAATTCCCTGAATACGTGCCTTATATATTTAATTTTTTAGCTTGCTAGCAGTATGAATTTAGAAAAACATTTGGTTTAATCAACAAAATTTTGATTGATTCAACCCTAGAATATGGTTATTATATGGACAACAAAGTATTTAGTTGAGCCAAGGAATCCTTTTTGTAAGTAAGCTTTCATTCGTTATACCATATGTTTTGCTTAATCAAAGCACATATTTTGGTTCAGGCTGCTTTCGAATGCATTTAAAAAATTTCGGGTTTTTTCAATTTATCGACATATTGAAAAACTGGGTATGTTACGAACACCATTACCAGATAAAAACATAATTCCACCTGCACGATTTGCATTCTGTTATCAGTGTTATCTACGTGCTCCGCTTTTCAATGATCTAGAATTAATGATAGAGTTTTATAATAAAAATATAATATTTTATAATGAAATATAGCTGTGCAGAAGAGTTTAAATTGCAAATTAAGAATTTTATTTTTACAATATATTTTTAATATTTTATTGATTTTAAGTACTGAAATGTATTTCTTAATGAAAAACCCGAAGTAATAATGAACTTAATAGTGTATTTCTCACTTCATATAAAAATAGGCATTTTAAATACTTCTTAATACTCGTGATATTTTTTAAGTTTAAAAAAAAATTGAGCGTTTTCTTCTCTGTGGGAAAAGCTGTTTTATAATAGGATTTGACGGCGTGCAAACCAGAGAAAATAAAGCCTGTAAATCGTACGCATGTCGAAAATATTCAGAACAGGTAACCTAAACTATTTCAAATGGATAAATTCTTCTGTTGAAATTAGAAAAATTAGTAAGGAAAACATAAATTCGCTTTTATTTTCATGTATACAGTTTTCTCTGTTTGATTACTACCCAGTGGGCACAAAATTTGGCGACGTCTTAACGACATCGTTACGACATCTTTGCGACATCTTTGCGACATCTTTACGACATCCTATGTCCATGTCGTTTCGATGTCTTTGCGATATCGTAAAGACTTCCTCAGATCACACGACTTATTTACTATATCGTAAAGACACCTTAACGACATGGACATAGGATGTCGTAAAGTTGTCGTAAAGATGTCGTAACGATGTCGTGAAGACGTCGACAAACCTTGTGCCCACTGGGTATGTAAATAAAAAATTCAATCTTTTTTTGCTTGTAGCTGATCAAAATTAAATTTTTTTACGATGATCGTACGTATTAATATTATTATACTACAGCCTCTCAAGAGAAGTTCTCGTTTTAGAAGACAATGTTGTCCAAGGAGGGTGAGCCAGTGACGCTCCTAGATCAACGGAGAAACTCCACAAGAACGCAGGAGAGTATGAAAAAAGCAAGCAGTATTCTCGGCGGTTAATCGTGTCGTCTGCTTTAGTTATTTTTAATCAGTGGCAATAATGTCGCAGGACATTCGCTTCAGTTTGCTCTCAGTCACTTAGTGTTTAGGTCCAAGTTCGATTTTAACAGCTTTCAAAATAATGAGTTGCATTGTTATTTTTTTAAATTATGATACCATTCACTTTGTAATGCGTAATTCAAAAATGCATTAATTTAGAAATTGTCCATTTTAGATTTTTATTTTTAATTTGACATTTTTAATTAGAAGAATTACAAAGTGCAGACTTGATGAGTTGAACAAGTAAAAATTAAAAGCGTTTGAAGCAAAAATAGAACAAAATTATTTAAGTCAAAAATTCAAAAGAAGTGATTTATACCACCCTGATTGTTTATGGTTTGGCGAGTAACAAAATTGTACTTAGGAGACAATCTATTGCGGAACTTCTGTGTACGACAATAAAAATTACTAACATTGAAAGTCTTTTAGGTGTCCCTCGCCCATTTGATTCTCCCTAAAATATTTTGTAGTACTCGAAAAACTAAGCGACGCGTATTTTCTTTATATCTGCGGAAAAACACTTCAAGGGGGTAAAATAGCCCCTCAAAGATAGGGGTCTCAAGTGTCGATTGTATAGTATTGTTCATAAGAAATAAATTGATTTCCATCAAACCTACTGTAGAAATGTTTCCTCGTTATGAAAGATGAATAACGTAATT
>NC_046666.1:29787107-29791185 GCF_010883055.1 Belonocnema kinseyi
TACTGAGGGGGTAAAACACCCCTTCATATTTTTAAAGTTGTGCTGAAATTTTTTAATTTAACAGAACAAATTTTTAAAATATATATTTTGTAGTTGAGACAAAAATAAATACGCCTTTCACCAAAATAAGTTTAAAAAATATTAATGGGGGTAGCTACCCCTAAACACTTTTTATTTTGTGTCTATGATGATACATACTTTCTATACATAACAAAATAAAAAATTTGATTTATAAAGATGGAAGTAAAATGGAGTCCATCCAACACGAACAAAAAAATTACACGGGGGTAAACCACCCCCTAATGATGTATAAAATAGAAAAATAAGTCTAAAATTCAGCAAAAAGTCCGAAAAAAGACGTGTTTAATACAAAAAAGAGGATATAGGTATTTAGGTACTTTTAAGAGATAAACAGATATGCAGCGAGTAACTATCCCTAAATTGTTTCGCATTATTAACCTTTCTAATTAAATGTTGTGCACATTATTTTCTGAGTTTCTTTAATATTAATTTTAATGCTATCTATTGTAAATTTTCCAATTTCGATATTATACATGAAAAGTCTGAATAGGAGAAGGTGCCCTGCTTTGGGCCATTTTGCTTTTGCAAATTTTTTTGCAATTACTTATCGATTAAATTTCAAAAATTGACAGTTACAGTCCGAAAGGGTGGTCGCTCGACTATGCATAGAAATTTTTGTTTATAGATTTTTATCCACATTATTGCATACAAAAATATTTTTAAAATATTTCAACATTCAATGTTTCTTTTAAACAAAACTTTTCGATCTTCAAACAGGTTTAAAAATGACTCCTTTGAATGCCATAAATTTACTGCTTGCTACATTCCAAACATTAAATATAAAAGAAACTCCAAAAAACTGGAGGGAAATTAAATGAAAGAACAATTTGAAGCAATTTTGTTCGATGCCATGAGACAATTTAACGGGGCGGAGATGATGGTTGAAGAGTCCTTAGATTTCCAAGAACCTTAGAATTTAGATGCACAAATCATAGAGGCAAAAATTTAGAAAAGTTCTTTCAGCAAAACAATTAAGACGTTGCGCTTATACTCTCCATAAAGGGGGTACTTATAGAGAAAAAGTTGCTAGGATATGTGACATTACATTAAAGAATTTCAAAAAAGCAGTTGGAAAATCGCAACGAGTTAAAAACGCAGACAGATGAATTTTTAGCCAGTGTGAAGCAAGAGATAGCGAATGTTGTAGTACAGAATTTTTATAATTCGGATCAAAACCCAGTGGGCACAAGATTTAGCGACGTCTTTACGACATCGTTTTGACATTGTTACGACATTGTTACGACATCTTTACGACAATTTTACGACATCATATGTCGATGTCGTTTCGGTATCTTTGCGATGTCGTAAAGACATCTTTAGATCATACGATGTCGTAAGGTTGTCGTTACGATGTCGTAACGATGTCGTAAAGATGTCGCCAAAATTTGCGCCCGCTAGGAAGTGCCTTTCAATTGGGAATTTATTCCGGGAGAAATTTAACTGTTGAAGGAGAAAAAGGCTGGAATGCGTTGTCCAGTCTATTTCGTCCACTACCCATAGTTACACTATCCATCCACTATAATCTGCTGACGGGAAACTTCTTCCTACTCTATTTCTAGTTCTAAAAGAACCAAACCGAAAATTTCGACCAGTGGTGAAAACCAATCTGTTCAGGCCCAAAAATGTTCATAACCAAGCATCAAAATCTGGGCAACTTACCTCAGGTAACATTACATTATCTACTTCTATTAAGAATTGTATGAAAGCAATGATAATTGCTTTTATTATTTGCAGATCACTTCCAGATTTTCTTGGAGGATATTTATTTTCCAAATGTAGGACCAACTAGCATTTTACTCCTAGATTCATGGAGTATTCATTGCCCAACTGTAGTAGAAGAAGCAACATCCTCCGGTAAAATTTTAAATTTGAAAATTACTTCAACAGGAACAACAGGGAAAATTCTACCTTCAGATGTATTTGGTTTAGAGGTTGGAAAAATTATGTGCGTCACTTTTCCGATTCTGCTATTTTAATGAATTGCGATATCAATTTACATATCAGGATTAAAATTATTAAGCTTCAGTCTTTGGTGCATAATCAATTAAGATCGCCAAGATATACTAATCTTTTTAAATATTCATGGTACAAAAGCGGATATATTGAAAAAAAATTCATCTTTCAGCACGAGGGAACTTTTCCAGTAGGTTTGATCGAAATCAATTTAGTTTCTATACACAATAATATACAATCGACACTTGAGACCCCTATCTTTAAGGGGCTGTTTCACCCCCTTAAAGTGTTTTTTCCGCAGGTATTAGAAAAATACGTGTGGCTTAGTTTTTCAAGTACTATAACATATTAAAGGGAGAATCAAATCCTGTAGGAGGAGTATAATTCATAATTTACATATATTCGTAGGTTTATGGGGATGTGACCTGGAGGTGTAAATTCCAAGAATGAAGTTATTGCTTCTTCATGCCTTCAATAAAAATAGAATGTGTAACCGCTTTCTCTGAAAAAATTTGTTGACACTTTAAAAAATGGAGATTTGTGACGCTTTCGGAGATATTCAAAAAAGTATCTTTATCCGAAATAGGTAGAACAAGCGCACTTTATTCGCCCGCGGAGCGGCAGTAAAATATAACTATATTCTACTGCGATCAGCTGCATTTTAAGCGACAACAAGGAGAAAGAAGTAAGTGGGAAGTGAACAAAAATGAAAGAAAACAGTGAGAATATTTTTATTTTTAAACCTCGTTTAACTGCGGAATGGATTTTTGACTCCTAACTTTACCCCACACGCGGTACAATTAAGCAACGCTTTCCAAAAAAAAGTTCATATTCTACTTATTTCATATTCTGTCTATTTCGGCAGTAAAGTCGTTTTATACTCGGATGCTGTTTCACAGTCCTCGCCTTCGGCTCAGGCGTTAAATTCTGCATCCTCGTATAAAGTTCAACTTTACTGCCTTGATACATAATCTACTATTATTTTTAATGTTCGATACACATAAATAATTCCCAGTGATGTGTTGCGTTCGTTGAAATCAATTTGCCAATCCTAAAAGTAATACCCTTTGTTGAGAACAAACATCTTAAAAATAATAAGTAAGGTTGGCTCAAGATTACTTTCGTTAATAAATGTTGATTTATAAAAAATAAATATTTGCTTAGTCTCAGATTGATCAATTTTCAATTATCGCAAATTTGCAGATATTATCAAATAATTTAAAAAAGTGTTTTTTTCAAAAACTATTGTTTTTATGTTTTTAAAATATAAAGAAAAAATATTTATTTCACAGTCACACAAAAAAAAAATATTTTTCCGTGTCAAATACCCTCATGAAACATTTTTTTGGATCTGGAAGTCAGACCATGTTAATTATATGTTTTTGCAATCGCTGCTATTGAATCCGGGATCCGAAATATCGCAACGACTTAGTGTTTTGACAAACTCAAGAAATTTAATAATCCTAGTTACTAAATTATTCTTAAAGATGAATTTTCTGTGAAATTATTTTTATTAGGTTTTAAAGCAATGTTCGGCCAGCCTAACGTCAAGCTAACGCCCACGCTATTTTTACTACGCTATTTTTACTACGCTATTTTTTAGGGGTAATAATGGGTTTTATGATTTTTTGTGCGTATTTTTATAACGCTAAGGTAGCACAACGCCATATGTAATAAAAAAAAAGGGCGAAGGAAATATCGCAAGACGTTCGGTTGACGATTTGTTTTACGTTAAACTAGCGCAAACTCTATTCGTTTTTAAATAATAAAAGAGCCCAAAATATGGGACCACGGGCCCAAATTAGTCCTAAATGAGCCCTAAATCATGAAATAGGTAACATCTCTATACCTTGATAGTGTTGCGCCAGCGCACAGTGGGGTGAAATCGGAAAACGAGGTTCAAAATGACATTTAGAACGCAATTATGCATCGATTTTAGAATTTTTTTTTTTGAAAAATTCAGAACTAAATTTTTCAGAAAATGGTGCAAGTAGATTTTTTATTTTTTTGTTTATTTAATTTTTATTTTAATGCAAACATCGAA
>NC_046666.1:29791285-29801493 GCF_010883055.1 Belonocnema kinseyi
ATTTAAATATTCACGTATCATCCTCACAATGAAAGCAAGCGATTTCAGAGCAGAAATATACGTTGAAGCCGAATAACCCTTAATGTCGAGTATTTGTTTATACAATTTGTTTATAACAATTAACTATGCAAGTTAAGAATTTTTTTTATATTTCTTATACCCCTGTGCACTAAATTCAAGGGACGAGAAGTTTAAGAAAAATTTTGTCTAGAAGATAAAAAATGAAATTAGAAAAATCGACATTTTTTTCGATGTTTGCATTAAAATAAAAATTAAATAAATAAAAAAATAAAAAATCTACTCGCACCATTTTCTGAAAAATTTAGTTCTGAATTTTTCAAAAAAGTTCTGTGCAGCGTAGCATACCTGATATCGTAGGGTTTTTTTGGACTTTGAATTCGGATTCAGTGACCCTAAAGTCATATAATAAACATGGTCTGACCCCCTAACAAACAAATGTTTGTCAGGTTTTTTGATGCTATGTCAGAATCCTGAAGTGCTGAATTTTTGGACTTTGGATTCGGATTCAGCGACCCCAAAAACATATAGTGAACCTGGTCTGACCTCCAGACCCGAAAAAAGTTTTTTTTTTTGCGCGGCTGTGTTATGAACCCCACCCTTTTTTTATTGCTTATTAGTCAAAATTCCTGAAGTGAACACGCCATTTTTCGTGAAGTCATAAAAATAAGAAAGTGACGCACAATCGTCAAGTGTACATCAATTCAACAATATCTTACCCCATTGTTTTCAAAAAATTTAATCGTTCATTAAATATTTTGGCAATTGAATATTTTATACAATTTAAAAAAAAATGATGGCGTCCAAACTACGAGCTGAAAAACTTTGAAAAAAATACAGGCATACCTCACAAAAAATGAACTTCACAACAAAATCAAAAGAAGATCAAAAATGTTGATTTAAGTCTTTTTATAACCATTTTTTTATTAATAAAGGAGATTTTTCCTTAGTGCTCCATCTCAAATTAAAATTTTTTGGATGAGGTATTCAGTAACTATAATTATCAAAATGAAAATGCAAACACAGTTTTGTGATCCTAAAGGTAAGTGCTAAAAAAGTCAGCGTGAACAAAATTTTGATTTTTTTAGCACCTATCGTTGAGATCTCGAAACCGTTCTGGAGTTTTTGTGTTAATAATTGTATTTACTACACAACTTTAGAAAGGAATATTAATTTGGGATGGAGCTTTTGAGTAAAAATTGCATTTGTTTATAAAAAAATTATTAAAAATTATTTGAATAAACTTTTTTTCATAGTTTCTTATTGTGTTTTGAAGTTTATTTATTGTGAATTATGCCTGTATTTTTTTTCAATGGCTAAAACTATAAATACTGGCAGCAAAAGGCTAGTTAACGAACTTGAACGTATAAAGTATTGTGAATTTCAACTTTGAAATGAAGAAATATTCCGGAAAAATATAATCGTTTCAGGAATTATTATTTATTGAATATCTCTTAAATCCGCAGGTTCTTCGCAGAACCGCCTCCAAAAGAAAATATGAAATCGAACACATCATATTTTTTGAATTTTTTTTCAAATTTCATGCTAAAAAAATTGGTTGCTATTTAAATTTTCAGGAAAAAGTGAAGGCACTCTCTCTATAAAGATTCACCATCGCACAATGAGAAAAAATTACTTTTTTGGTTTAAAATAACGTACAGTTCACAAATTATCAAATGATTTGGACAAAAAAAATTTCAAAAGATGAGAAGATTTCTAAGAGATTTGACGAGTCTGATTTTTTAATTAGGGTTTCAATTTTTTTATAAATAAACAAATATGGCAAAAACAACTCCGTGGCTAACACCTAATACTTAACTACTATTTACAATATTTACATTTTCCTAACATCTACTTCCTCTCCTATTTACAATATTTCCTTCTCCATTCCTCTTCCTCCTTCCTTCTCTCTTTTTCCATCTTACCTAACACCCCCTTCACCCATGCTACTGCCCTTTTGTCCCCCCTGTCATGCAACAATACCACCATGTTTTTCTCATTCCTTTCCACCTCTTCACACTCTTCCAACCAGTGCTTAACGTTTGCATCCCCTTTCCCGCACAGTTCACACATTCTCTTCTCTCTAGAAAGCCAGAACCTATTAAAACCTTCCATGCAACCGCATCTCATTCTCGCTATAAGTCTCTGACTCCCTTGCTCTCCTTTCTCACACAAATATTGCGCTCTCTCCCTTGGCATAACCCACACATAGTTCCCGTTGAACCTTGACTCTCTTATCCCATCCTCTCCTTCTGCCTTCTCTTCCTCCATACCATTTTTTTAAACCAACTCATATATCTTCCTTCCTTCCTCGTGCCTACTGCTAATTTTATCCATCCGCAATCCATTCGTTCTAAAATACCTTTATCTTACTACCTCCATTTTTGCACCACAACGCCTGTTTTCATTCTCCCACCAACACTCCCTAACCTATTTACTTCCCCCCTCTTCGAAAAATTTATCCTCATATTTACACGCTAGATTCCCTGTTATAATCCCTAAACTCGTTCTTCCTGTCTCCCTCCTGACAATATAGTTCGGTGTATTCCTTGCCAACCCCGAGTCTACTTTACATAGCTCTCCTGTATCCTATTTACCTTCTCACTTACCTTCCAACCCCACACCTCCACTCCGTAAAATAAGACAATCATCACTAGCGAATCAAACAATTTCATTCTCCTTACAAAATCCTCTGCGTACAAGCTCTCTCCCAGCCCCCACACCTTCCTCATCACCACATTTGCCCTTCTCACCCTCTCTTTTATATGACCACCCACTGCCCCATTCCTTCGAAACAGGAAGCCCAAGTACACAAACTCTTTCACCTCCTGTACCGCTTTGCCCTTCCACTTCCACTCCCCTCCCGTATCTCTCTCACCTTCCTTCGTGAACACCATAACCTTCGACTTGTCCGCATTTAACTCTAGCCTATTTTTGTCCAAGTATCTTCTCAACCTCTTCATCATCTCTTTTAAAGCCTCTTCGCTATTTGCCAGCAGCACTGTGTCACCTGCATATGCTAGTGACCATATCCTGACTCCTCCTACCCTAACTCCTCCTACCACTCCGGCCGCTAGCTTGCTTTCCACATCTGCGATCAAAATTGCAAAAAGCGTTGGGCTAAGTGGGCACCATTGACTCAACCCCCTGTCAATCCAGAATCCCTCAGAGATTCCCTCCCCTCCTCTCGCCCTATCTTTCGACTCCTGGTATACCTCCCTTATCCTCTCGATCAGGCCCCTCTTCGCTCCCCTCTTTTCCATTGCCTCCCACGATAGAGTGACATTAGTTAAAGATGTTCCAGTATTATTTAATAAACAAAAAATGTCTATTAACAAATCATTCATTAAAAGAAATTTTCCTACGATTTTTCCCAATCTTACCTTTTTTCATGTTATATCATAAGAAATTTGAATGAAAACAATGTACACCTAGTGGAAAAATCTTCTAGCCGTGTGATGTCAGATCTGGCCCAGATTTGGCGACATCTAGACCATCTAGTTATGAAAGTCTATTCTGGTCCAGATCTGAGACAGGTCCATAATCCATACCATAAAATTTGTAAGTGTCTTAACAGCCAAATTTTCGTCACCCTTTTCGAAAAAGTATTAGGATGTCTGAAATTATACAAAATAAGAAATTAACGCTATTGAAAACTAATTTTTTTCTTATTGTCTTGTCAGTCTAGCCTGGTCCAGATCTGGGACTGATCCGCAATCTATAACATAGAAATTTGAAAGTTTCCATAAATCATTTTTGTTCCCGTTTTCGAAAAACTGTCTAAATATATAAAATGACACATAATAATCATTTAAAGCTACGATAACAATTTTTTCCCCTCCTATTTCCTTGACAGTCCAGTCTCGGGCAGATCTAGGACTGATACGCCATCTATACCACAACAACTTATAAGTGTCAATTAGCCAAATTTTTTTCCCCTCTTTAAAAATATGTCAGGATGTCTAAAGTAATACAAAAAAAGAGATTAACACTATGAAAAATCAATTTTTTTTTCTCTTTTTGTCTTGACAGCTTAGTCTGGCCCAGATCTGGAACTGCTCCGCAATCCATGTTATACAAATTTCTAAGTGTCAATTAGCAACATTTTTTCCGCTGTTGCAGAGAAACTGTCAAAGTGTCTAAAATTATAAAAAATTAGAAATTAACACTATAAAAAACTAATCTTTTTCTCTTATTATCTTGAGAGTCTGGAATGGCCCAGACCTGGGACTGATCCGCAATTCATGCCACACAAATTTCTAAGTGTTAATTAGCTGAATTTTTTTAATGTTTTCGAAAAACTGTCAGGGTGTCTAAAATTATACAAAATAAGAAATTAACACTATAAAACATCAATTTTTAAAAATTTTTTGTCTTGACAATCTAGTCTGGTCATATCTGGGACTGATCCGCAATCTATACCATGAAAATTTCTAATTGACAATTTGGCAAATTTTTTTCACCCTTTTTGAAAAACTGTCAGGGGGTCTAAAATGATACAAAGTAAAAAATTAAGAGGTTTAACCTCTTAATTTTTTACTTTTTTTACTTTTTTACAGTAAAATTTTTTTTAAATAGTGTTTAAGAAAACGTTAAAAGTAAATTTCTGAAAAAATGTTTGAAAATAAATGTTTTAAAAAAATTGCAATACAAATTGTTTGCAACAAAAAAAACAAGTAAGAAAAATGTTGGTGCTTATGGGAAGAACCCCAAACAATTTAAATGGATATAAATTATTGATTTAAAAATAATGTTGCTTATATTGCCGTTAACACCTAATTTATTTTACCTATATATTATGCCATATAATAATAAAAAAAATAATGAGGAAAAGAGCTAGAATGGTATTTTTAATTAAACAGAAAATACTAACTCTGTACTGGGCCAGTACTGCACCAGTGGTGTAATTCCACCTGGAATTAGCGGCTGGATAGCGGGTGGTTAGACCTCTAGCATCAAAATTTGCAAAAGTGTTACATGTCTAGCCAGACCCAGACCAGAACGTCTGATCTTGCGCCAGATTAGAGTCTTGACGGTTAGTCTGGAGCTGGCCAACATCAGAAGATTTTTCCACTCGGAAATTATAAAAAAAAATTCTTCTTTAGATTATGATAGTTAATATTTTAAACAAATTTGATAATTAAATTTATTAATTAGGGATCGTCCACAAATTACGTAAGACGTTTTTCTTTTGTTTATATCGTTATGTCCTTCTCAACTTCACAGCAATTTTATGCTCGTCTTTATTCAAACAAAAGAAAAACGTCTTACGTAATTTGTGGACGATTTCTTAGGCATTTTTCGATACAAAAATTAGTTTTTTGGATATCAATTTTCAAATGAAAAACTTTATGATAATGCAGCATCAGCTGGCGTTCACTTCAACTCGCTGCTATTTCCACAATTTTTAACCAATTTTCTTCATATCTTCGGGAAAATTTTCTCAAAGTCCAGAGAAAATCTTTCTCACGATAGGTTGTTTCAACCAAATTTTTTAGATGACCGACCCACTAGTCAAAGCACATATGACTTTCTTAAACAAAATCGATTTTTAATCGGATGATTTTTCAACGTTCTTATTATTCATCTTGAATAACAATTATCAAATTAAAAAGTTTCATAAAAAAATTTCAGCCGTGTTAAGTTCAATACGAAGGTAAATTTTTGTTTTTTGTTTCGGCCACTTTTATGGATAGATTTTCCCGAGTGGACAAAACTTCTACACACAAACTTAAAAAAATTAAAATAGGAAAAAGTTGTGAACGTATACAATTACGTGACTTAATATAAATTTACCTGTGTTAATAAAATTTTCAATTAATCAGAAAGATCAGATTAATGCTTTTGAATAAAAACAAAATAAAAAACTATGTGACTGGAAACTTTTCAGTCAAAATTTAGTTTTTATTGAAACTATTGATGAGAAAGTGCAAAAAGAAACTTAAACTTAAAAGACTTAAATTTAAAATTAAAAGACTGAAAAGACGTAAACTTAAACTTAAAAGAAATTAAAAGAAACTTACTTCTTTCGAAATTTGTCCATCGAAATAGATTCAATAATACCTTACTGATACTTTTTTTCCGTAGCTAATATTTTTATATTTTTGAAATCAAAATAAAATTGATGATTAAACACTAGAAAAATTTGCAATGGAATCTCCTGTCTTTCTTTCCAAAGCGTGAATTAAAACGTGAAATTTCTGCATAAATTTTGTTCCCGAACCTAAAAACTCCAAATAACCAAACCTCAAACCCACAAACACACAAACCCCAAACCCCGAACCAACAAGCCCCAAACCGACAAGCTTCATATCAACAAACCCATGAACCCCAAGCCAACAGGCTCCAAACCCACAAACTATAAATACACAAGCTCCATATTCACAAACCTATAAACCCTAAATCCACAAACGCACAACCACCAAACCCGCTAACCCCAAATCCACAAGCTCCATATCCACAAACGTACAAAACCCATAAACTTCAAACACATAAGCTGGGTTCAGGGTTTATACGTTTAGAATTTGTGGGTTTCGTTTTTGTGGGTTTTCGGGTTTCGGGTGTGTGAGTTTGGGGTTTGTGAGTTCGGCGTTTGTGGCTTTGGGGTTTAAACGTTTGCGGATATTGAGCTTGTGGGTTTGGGTTTAATGTGTTTGGCTTTCGTAGGTTTGGGGTTTGTGGGTTTGTGGTTCGTAGGTTTGTGGATATGGAGCATGTGTATTTGGAGTTTGTGGGTTTGGAACTTGCGGATTTGGGGTTTCTGGGGTTGGAACTTTTTGGTTTGAGGTTTGTGAGTTTCTTGATGTAGGGCTTGTGGGTTTGATGTTTGTGGATTTGGGTTTTGTGGGCTTGGAACTTTTTGGTTTGGAGTTTGTGAGTTTTTTGATGCAGGGCTTGTGGGTTTGATGTTTGTGGATTTGGGGTTTGTGGGTTTGGCACTTTTTGATTTGGAGTTTGTGGGTTTGTTGATGTAGGGCTTGTGGGTTTGATATTTGTGGGTATGGGGGCGAAATTTGTACAGGAATTCCAGGTTTTTAAACATTTTTTACATTTTACTGCAAAGCCTGACGTGCTGGCTCAATTCTGCGAAAGGAATCGTGTTAAGCGAACCGAAAAACTTAAAATAAACCTATTAGAATCCCAGTAGACTCCCAATACCATTTTGTGGTCCTGTATTATCTATAGTATTTGTGTTTTTAATGTAAACGTTTATATTACATTTTTTAAGTGAATTCCTGAATCGTTCAGATAGACCCTGAATGAAAGGTAAGATAACATTTGAATCTAATACATTGTAATTATCACTCTATTTGTTTTTTTATGAATTTTATTACTGTTAATGTAAATCTCATAAATGCGTTCTGCATTAATATCGTCTACTAACTCAAGCGGATAGTTATTTATACTAAAGTTATTTTTGATTAATTAAAATTTTATTTTCTGAATTGGAGAAACCGAATTCAACACATCAATCTTCTTAAACTTTTATTAAACGAATTTTGTGACAAAATCAATTGTTTGAATCATATTTTGAAAACCTACGAGACCAAGAAGGTTTTTGGTACCAATTTGTTAATAAATCAATATTTAAAGTTTTTATAATTTGCAAATCAAGATAGTTTGTAATATTATTGATCTTGCTTTCATGGGTAAAATTTATACAATCTACAAGAATATTAAATGTATTTAAGAAAAATTTAACCTTGATAGTAGGTACAATAAGAGTGGGACGATGGTCGTGGGGGCTAAAGCGTAGGCTTTGGACCCACTCCTTCGGCTTGCGGGTTCGATTCCCGCCTCGCACTCTGGAAGAGTCTCGGTGGCCCATGCGGTGAACAGTAGCCTAGCAAGGGAGTTGTTCATCTCCGGAGAGTCGTGGGACCGGTACCTCTAGAGAAAAAGCTTTTTCTCTAAGTACTTAAGGCTGTTGCTCTTGGTGGTTCGGAACCCACCTTAAACTGTAGGTCCCCCTTCCACTACCAAGTAAGTGTGTGGAGGGTGTGTAAAGGAATAGAGAAGGTGTAAGAAGAATGTAAACCCTTAGGGGACACATTAGAAGCTTCCATTCCTAGTAGGTACAATAGCGAATATGTAAAATCTAAAAAAACCGAAGATAAAGGTGAACCTATAAGCCAACTCGAAATTTTTTTATAAAATTTATTTTGATAAAGGAAAAAAGAGTACCATTGAAAATCATTTCCGTTGCTACCAAAAATTTATATTTTGTTATTTTTGTTAAATTATGATTTATATCAAGTGTTTCTTGAATGTCATCTAAAGCAAAATCTGGTAGGATGATCTTAAATATACACACAAGATCTAAAGGAAATGTTAAATAATTTTTTGGTACATTTATATATTTTTTAAGTCTTTAAGTTCTCAACTATTTTTCACAAACGAAAATATACAGTTTTTTTTAGTTTGAATAATATTTATAGTATAGTAAAGTTTGAATATAATTTTTATAGTTTGAATATTCCGGTATAAAATATCATTCTTAAGAATGTTTTCAATTGTATTATTATAATCATCACTATTTGCTTTAGCCGTTAAGTTACCTTTATCAGCCTTCATAAAAATTAAATTTTTGTGATTTTTCTTACAATTTGTAACTAACTAATCGGATTTTTATAAATTTTCGAATTTATTATTGTTATTGTAATTTGAAACTATTTGAGTGACAACTTTCGCGACATCATCGGGAATTTCAAACGTTGATAAATTCTTAAAACATTTGTTCAATCTAAAATCAGTCATTTCTCTATTAAGAGCGAAAGAACTGCTTTTTAATAAAAGAAACTGTTTCATACAACCATCGCGTGTTGAATATTTTAAATTAGGAAAAATTAACTCTTGTGAATCAAAAAACAAATTTATAAAGCCATCACGTATGACTCTTGAAAACCGATATTTTAAAATTATTGCAAAATCGACTTGATTTTTAAGTTTTTTTCCTTTTTGTTTACTCTGTGAAACTAATCTGATACTTTTACTTTTATTCAGGAAATGCACATAGAATTTGAGCAATTGTATTATTTTTTCATCCTTGGGACTTGTGGTGGATGGACTTGTAGTTGTTGGACTTGTGGTGGTTGGTCTTGTGGATGCGGGATATGTAGTGGTCGGTTTTGTTCTATTTGGTCTGCTTGTTTTTGTATTCGTCGGGTTTCTGCCACTTCGGCTTTTATTCTAGGGATTTCTCGCCCTGATACACGTACCAAATCCCACCATCCGTACACCCTGAAGTTTTTGATTACTAAATCGGATTCTGACCTTATATATATGCGTAGATTTATGGGTAGGAAACCTCCAGTTGGAAATTCCACGTACGTTGTTATTCCTGATTTATATTTTTTAAAAAGGCGGAATGTGTTACCGTTTTCTGTAAAAGAATCTGCTGATTCTGTAAACAAAATAGAGATTTGTGACGCTTTCGCAGGTAAGTAGAGAAATATATTTTTATTCTAGGATTGCAATCAGAATTTTTTTATCTACATTATTTTACAAGATATAAATGATTGAAAAGGAGTATTTAAACGCTTGCGGAGCGGCAGCTTGTCGCATCCTCTCTTTTTCTTCTCCCACCACTTTCCCCACTACTCTTCGCGTCTTCAGACAGACGTGAATTCGCCGACAACTACCTGCAGACCCTTGCCCCTCTACTGCACTTTTCAGTAGCGGATACCTCTCCTGAACTGGTGACTAGCAGTGTCCCTAATCTCGGGTACTACTTAAACTGCGCTTGTGTCGCGCAGACCTGGAGCCGACAACCCGACTGGTCACTGTTTCCGCGCTGAGTTTGAATTATATAAATATTCAGATTTAATATTTATAATAAACAAATTAATTGTATTGAAAAAGAGGTTATGAATTCTGAGTTCCGAAAAATAAATCATTCCCAATGATTACTCTCGTCTCTGTCGAGTCTTAAAATTAAAATTTTGTTTATTTCCGACAATGTCACTTAAAATAACATTGTTAAAATTACCAAAAATGAATTAAGAACAATTAATTACTGCACTGATAAATGTAATATCATACATTTTTTAATAACTTGAAGAAGACCTGGATTATAAAAAAGTGACAAAATATTCGCTAAAGGTATAAATAACATTTTTAGGTTGTTGTCTAGAATCTAGAAATTTAAACAAATTTTCATTCATGCTTACTGTGACTAATTAATTATTGTA
>NC_046666.1:29801593-29808032 GCF_010883055.1 Belonocnema kinseyi
TTGTATACAAATAATCATATTTATACGATTAAAACTAATATTTTTTTCTTAAAACTAAAACTTCCTATTACTTTTTTAAAACATTTTTAAACATTTAAAATGCTAAATTAAAGAAAAATTCTTTTTTTTTCTTTACTCCAGAATTACTTATGTTTTTTGCATGGAAATCGCATTATTTTTTGACCGGTTACTTCAAAATTCTAATTTAGGATTAAGAAAATACTTGTGATGCGTTTTTCAATCATTATTAATCATAAGTATTAAATCTGAATATTTATATAATTCAAACTCAGCGCGCAAACAGTGACCAATCGGGTTGTCGGCGCCTGATCGGCACGACGCAAGCGCAGTATGAGAAGTTCCCAAGATTGGGGACACTGCTGACTAGAAGCATGGTTGGTGTATAGAGTATTCCCATTAAGCCATACAATTTAAAATGGCCGTATCTGTGATGGAATAAAAGTACCCGTTTGCCTGGGTTGCAGTAGTTTTTCAAAATTGTTTTGGTTTTTTTGAAAGACAAATTAAATATTTGGAAAAATTTTCGGGAGATGTCAAGACCCGACATAGATAAAAAATGGAAAAAATCAAAAACTTGGATCCGTACGCTCTTAAAGATATAGATTTTAATGAAAATAAAAGTTAAGTGCCCTCGGTGACTGATAGATAAACGTTTATTTTTCGGCCTACTGTCGTTAAAAAATTGAGTTGCTTACACTTCCATTTTTTCACATTATTTTCTTACAACTACGACTTACAAAGTACCATCCATCCACAGCTTATAACTAATCCGTTCGCTCCTATAGCCTAACCTTCCTCGCTGTGCCTCGCCTCGCCTAGCACGCATTTAGATTTTTTGTCGCTATATCTCGCATTACCAGCCTCTGTCTCCGCGGCTAACTACTACCTAACTACTATTTACAATACTTACATTTTTCTTACATCTACTTCCTCTCCTATTTACAATCTTTCCTTATCCATTCCTCTTCCTCCTTCCTTCTCTTCTTTTCTATCTTACCCAACACCACCTTCACCCATGCTACTGCCCTTTGGTCACCCCTTTCATGCAACTATACCTCCATGCTTATCCCCTCCTTTCCATCTCTTTACATTCCTCCAACCAATGCTCCAATTTTGAATCCCCCTTCCCGCACAATTCACACATTCTTTTCTCTCGAGAAAGCCAGAACCTATTATGCTTCTCCATGCACCCTCACCTCATGCTCGCTATAAGTTCCTGACTTCCTTGCTCTCCTTTCTTACACAAATATTGCTCTCTCTTCCTTCGCATAATCCACACATAGTTTCCGTTATACCTTGACTCTCTTATTCTCTCCTCTCTTTCTGCCCTCTCTTTCTCCATGTCATTCTTTCAAACCAACTCATATACCTTCCTTCCTTCCTCGTGTATTCTGCTAACTTCATCCATCTGCAATTCATTCGTTCTAAAATACCTTTCCCTTTCCACCTCTATCCTTGCACCACTACATCTGTTCTTCTTTTCTCCCACCAATACTCCCTAACCAATTTCCTTCCCCCCTCTTCCTCAAATTTCTCATCATATTTACATGCTCAACTCCCTGTTATAATCCCTAAACTCGTTCTTGCTGTCTCCTTCCTGACAATATATTTCGGGTATTCCTTGCCAACCCCAGTATCCACTTTACATACATCTCCTGTACCCTATTTACCTCCTCACTTCCCTTCCAACCCCACTCTACACAATACCCTTTCACCTCCTGTACCGCTTTTTCCTTCCACTTCCACTCCCCTCTCCCATCTCTTCCACCTCCTTTCTTAACACCATAACTTTCGACTTGTCCGCATTTAACTCTAACCTATTCTTGTCCAAGTAACGTCTCAACCTCTTCATCATCTCCTTTGAAGCCTCTTCGCTCTTTGCCAACAGCACTATGTCATCTGCAAATGCGAGTGACCATATCATGACTCCTCCTACCACTCCGGCCGCTAGCTTACTTTCCATATCCGCGATCAAAATTGCAAAAAGCGTTGGGTTAAGTGGACAGCCTTTCCTAAACCCCCTATCCATCCAGAATCCTTCAGAGATTTCCTCCCCTCCTCTCACCCTACCTTCTATCTCATCATATACCTCCCTTGCCCTCTCGATCAGGCAGTAGGCGCTCTATATGGCGGTAAATTTGAAAGTATACAGACAAAATATTGTCTAAATATAAAGAAGTTTATAAAAATTGTATCGTTAATGTTTTTGCTCATAGAATATTCGAAAACAGCTTATTTTTAAAAGCTAAATTATTCGAAAAAATTTAATGTTTTTTTTTAATTTAAAAAAGCTCATTTCCGTTTCACTGATCTAATAAATATTTAAATTATAATTTTAAAACCATAATTCATCTAGCATGCATAATTACGTCTTTGATAATATCACGCTCTTAAAAAATGTATAATTTCTACAAAAATATTAATCTGACCAGTACCCAGCCGGCTCCCGACCATGAGAAATAACCAGGGTTAGCCCGGCTAATAACTGGCCAGCCCCGGACTACGTGATTCAAGAAAAATGTAGCCCGACGGGCGCATGCTCGGCTTCTATCCAAGAAACCCAGCCAGGGGTAGCCGAACCGGGATGCAACAAGAAACCTTGTTGTATTAGCGTCAACCGGGGAAATTTCTACACGGGCTTGAATAATTTTAATCTAAAATTACGAGTCTCTGATTTTAAATAAGTGTATAAGGCGTGTATTGTTTTTTCGAAAAGCAATTGTATAATATTATGATTATTATTGCACTTACCAACAGAATCAAACTGGAAAACTGTGAACGTCAGGAGTAGAGTTCCCCTGAGAATCTTCATTTTAATGAAAGAATTTTGGTAGCTTAAATAATATATTGACACTAAAATCACTGCCTGTTATACTGACGATTTTTAAAACATAAGGAAGTTTTTCATGATTATTAAGATTTACGAAACCATGATGACAGACGCATTAAAATACATTGTTAAACAAAAAGGGCTCTTGTGGTTTATATAGCATATGCTAAAATTACTTCCTACATACTGATAAGATCATACTGCTTTTTTACATCTTCACTTTCAAAGTGAAAAATAACAAGAAACAATACAACAATTATTTTTTAAAGACATTCTTAATAATCACAAATGTGTACTCGGGATTTTGCCATATTAAATACGGATGTGAACAAAATCAGTTTTTCTTTGATAATTTGAAACTTAACTTCAAGAAATTTTCATTGCTCAAAAAATCTACTAATTACTCGGTACACATGACTAGCACGTTTTTAAGGTCAGTCGAAAATTCTGATTACTTTAAGTTCTTGCAATGTGCAAGAATTTATTATCTGTTTAACCAAATGTTTTAGAAGAAAACCAGTAAATAACAATGAATCTCTTTTGCAATAAACTATAAAAGGATTTGTCATCTCAACTTAAAAATAAAAAAATATCCCCGAAAAAATATATTCCCTTTTAAATTTTCATTTATTGACCATGTATTAAGTTTATTATTGTAATTATTTTAGGGACGTGCTTTAAGGGATCATTGTTCCCAATAGGCACAAAATTTGGCGACGTCTTCACGACATCGTTACGACATCTTTTCGATTATAAACAATATTATAAACAATATATTATAAACAATTTTCGAAACAATGAATTCTAATATAAAATTGCTGATTTTCATAAAAACTTGTGGATGGTGATTTTTCAGGCCACTTATGACGAATTCGTGATTGGATTTTCATCATTTAAGATGGCGGATCTAATATGGCTGTCAAAAATTCACCTCCACGTGGTAAGATTTTGTCAATGGTCAGTACCTAATTGAGCAAATATAAACTTGAAAAATGTTTCTAAAGAAATTGATACCATTTTGGTTTTAAAGGCATATAGTCAAAACAAACTGTCTTCTGTTTATTAAGAAATTTATCCAAAATGGCCTTGAAAATAAAGATTTATATAAATATTTAGTAAATATTTTATGATAGCCAATAAAAGTCTGAATACGTCATGGTAATCTTTATATTTAGGTAATACTTTTTCTAGGCGGCAACGGACTTAGCTGAAATGACACTCAATTACTCATCTGAAATAAAAATAAAATATAATAATTCTTTATTTAGTACCAATTAAAGCTTCCTAATTTAAAGTATATTACATCACGAGTATAAAAAGACAGGTCTGAAAAGGGAGATCTGTGTTTGTAGGATGAGCTGTAAGACCATTGCAGACAAATTTAAGCTCTACGTCAGTACCTGTCTAACACAACGAGTGATGTACGATATTTTGAGTCAAATTTTTTGTTGGTCTTGCGTTCTTCATTAATTAAAAGAATAAAAAAAATTAATGGAAAGTTCGTTTATTGAAATTCTGACGTTTCGGCTAACACTGCATACCTTTTTCAGAGAATCTAAATAAGTAATATATAAATGACGATATTTTCTCACAAATAATAACAAACAAATCTTTTTTTATAAAGTAAAAGAAATAAAAATTACCTGTGCTTATTATCTTGTAAAAAACAAGAATATTTAATTTTTGAGTCAAACATCAGTCAATAATTTAATGTCAATTTTTTAATTTTTATTTTATAATACTTTGATATATTTTGTTTAAATTCATGATTTCTGATTGTAAGTTAATCTAAATATTATTATATTTGTTTATAAAAATAGATTCTATTATACGTACGTTGTATGTATTTTTTTCTCTTGTGAGAATTATAATATTGATAAAATCAAAATAATTATTTAAGTACCAACAATGTTGTGAAAGACCTGAATTGAAATTTTTAACCCTAAAATCTCTTTTATGTTCTGAAACTCTAGATTTTAATCTTTTACCTGTTTCACAAATTTCAGAGAAATTTTCGGTACTATCAATATCTTTTTGATTAAGTCAAAATTTTGTAAGAGAGGTGTGATTACTAAAATAAGCATTTACAAGGTTTTTTTCTAATAATCTTCGCAGCCTTTTAGAGAGTCCTTGAACATACTGTAAAGTAACTTTTAAATCCGATTTCTTTTACATGTCAACCCAATTTTTTTTACTGATACTATTGTAGATTTCATGTATTCATTCTCGAATAATACTACTTATCAAAGGAAGAGGATAATTATTTTAAACTAAAGAAATTTCTATTTGATTCAAGTTTTCTTTGCTAAATTTAATATCAATCAATTTGTTGAATCTATCTATTAAACCTTTTATTAGTTCGACCTTTTGACAAAGTAAATTATGGGAATTAAAATTAAGATATCTACCAGACCATGACGCTTTTTTTAAACTAATTGGTCATTAACTCACCTTTAGTTGTTTTTATAAATTGTGAAGCAAGGTAATGTATTAAATAATTATTTTCGAACTCATATGTACACTGTATGAAATTTTCAATACTGTTAAAAGTGTATATGAAATCTACAATTTTTCATTCGGAAATATAGCTAAAGTATCATCCACGTACCTTCTATATCAAATAGGTTTAAAATTCAATTTTTCCAAAGCTTTTGTTTTATCCACTTCTAAAACTAAATTTAAAAGTACAGGAGCCAATGGTATCATATTTTACATCAAAAGGGAAAACCATGTTATTTAAGACTGTTCTAGTAGCGACTAAAAATTCATTTTTCGTTATTTAAGTTAGATATTTATTTTTTATTATTTTTTCTTTGATGCAGTCTAATGCTAGATATAATGGAATGATATCAATGTTATCAATCTTATAAATGTTATCACTGGTATCAAATTTATAAATGTTATCTTACACATATTTACATTGATGGTCGAAGCAAGGATTGATTTGATTATTATTAAATCTACTTCTTAAGCAAGAAGTACGATATTTTATTCGGAATTAGCGTGTTTTACTGAAAAGTTCTTTAAGTTTACTGAAAATATTGGTACCATCTGTTGAATTAATCTTATTTATTTTATAATAGTCATTTTTTTGAGATTCTTCGCTACACTTTAAAAAAATTGATCCCGATACCTTAATTTAATCCAGAGATACTGAGAGGGCTAAGGATAGGGATTATGAATACGTGCTGACAGGCACGTATGAACTTTTAAAGCGGGCACAAACAAACTTTTGTAGGGGGCACGTACCAGTTTCTGTAGCAGGCACGAACCAACCTTTGTGGGAGGTATTTTATATTATTAGGTGTTTGATGTATTAAATATATATCATTAGAATTATTATTTTAGTTTAAGAACATATATTTATTTATATTCAATCTAATTGGATCTGACTTTAAGATTTCTATTGTTTAAACTTACGGATTATGAGTAAATTCGTAAAGTCATTGACATAATTGTAATTACGAGGGTAGTTCAATAAGTCCCTAGAATGACCAACAGATGGCGCGCGAATCGCTCCAAATCTTCTGTTTTCAGTCAGCACCACTCCCGACTAGATATATGGTGCAGTCACAGTCCACATCTTCT
>NC_046666.1:29808132-29810941 GCF_010883055.1 Belonocnema kinseyi
CTTGCTCTGGAACCTCGGAGGCTCAAAAAGAGGAGACCGATTCTTGATATGAAGGGCAGAATTAGACTAGCTTTTGATTAGAGAAGTCGTTTTTTTTCTCTTTTCTCTTCAGCGAGTAGCTATTCATATTTTGTAACTCGACATTCATTACATTAATTGTATAAAATAACCTTCCTCTAAATAAATGATAAAAGTGGACGCTTGTGATTATTTTTCTGTTTAAACCTGTTATTTTTTTTACTCACCTATCTTCATAGGTCTTAAATTTTTTAAACGGATCCACGTTTACCTTTCGAGTCCGGCCGGTAATATCGCGACATATATAGAGGACGCGATACCCGGGTTGTGACATCGTCCAGTAACTGTTGCCCTCTGGCGCCAGTTTGCGGATTTCGCGTCGTCGGCAACCTACCTTATCCAAAGCTTCGTGACCTTTTTTCCCCTTCATCACCTACCTCTTGCCCCTCTGACCAAGCAACTATTTTTTCACTCCTAACCTCAAAAACTTTCACACGCTCCAATTTTTCACTTCATGCCACACACTTTCACCCTTCACACCTCTGCCTTCACTCACCGTTCTTCCTTTACATTCGATCTCCGCACTTTCTGCATTAATGAGGAGGGAAAAATCAATTTTTTTGTCAGAGGGATATTTTTCTGCTTCAAATTTGTAAAAATTTGATGTAGGAAAATAGTCTTTTGAGCCAATAAAATATTTTCTTAACTTGAAAGTATATTTCTTACCATGAATTCAGATTTCCTTGTTTCTAGGAAATAGTCATTCTCATTCATGGCACATCCATTTAGAACAATCAGTCATTCATTTAGTTCAAAATGTTTCTTTTTGCTGTAAATAATATTCCTTGTTTTTAAAGAAATATTCTCTTCCAACCAATAGATCGTACTTTGGAATCAAACAATGTTAACTTAATCTTATTAAAACTTCTTCGACTGAAATAAATAAATCTTTTACCAAAGCGCTTGTATTTATTTGCCTTAAATAAATATTTACTTAAAAATAAACTATTTTCTCGTTGTATATAAGTAGTTTCACTAAATTAAAGATCTTCTGGAATATACAGTTGTCTCTTTGTTTTACATTTTTATAGTTAACTTTGTAACAAAAAAAGACAGATTTCCGGCAGGATTGAAGAACTTTTTAATTGAAGAATTGAAGAAATCGTACAAAAAAGTTCAATTTTCAACTAAAATATATTAATTTCCGACAAAAAACGAATGTTTATTAAATAGTTCAATTTCAATAAAAAGTTGAAATTTTACTTGAAAAAGAACGATTTTTGACGAAAAAACGCCTTTAACACATGACCACTCTAAAGAGAATGTTTTTCATTCGTTTTGAAGTATTTCATGATTCTCAAAAAGCTTCTACAGTTTTTTTTTTAAATTTACATGAATTTATTTTTATTTAAAATTTAGTCGTAGGCTATTTGCATTGAAAGATACGGCACGAATAACCAGATTTCGTCGCTATACTGTCGGCCACTATTGAAACGTCCATGCCACTTGAAACATGCAGTACGCTTTATAGCAACATCACCGTAAGCCGTGTCGAGCATGGCAAATGTTTCAGTTGCAGATTTCCCGACTTGCGTTTTAAACAGCTGATCTATACGAACTTAGCGACATCAAGGGGATTCTCCTGAAACCAACTCGAGCCGCGAAATTCAAACAGTCCGCGTATTTTTTGAACAGACCTCATATTCTATCCCTTGGTATACACCAATAACTAATAATTTAAGTGAAACATTAATATAATTTTCTATTTGTGTTAGATATGAAATGCCAGCAGTGAGTGAAACACTGGTTCAGAAAACTGACTCCGCCTGCATGACCAAAAGTAACATCAGCACATTTAAACAAAACCAAAAGTGATAGGCTGAGAAGCAGGTGAACCCGACCGTGATAAGGATTAACATATAATGACTCAGAGTATTAACAACAATGAAGAAGCAATACAAAGAACGAGCCACTAACAGGCTGCGAGCAAAAATTATAAAATTAGTCTAAATCATAATAATAGAGTCAGAGAGAGAATCATGTAAACTCGTGAACTGGCATCTCATCTTGGAATTACGTAAATACTAAATTGTAGAATTGAGTCAAATCCTATATATTTAAAAATTAAATTGGGAGTCAGTAATGTTATAAAACAAAAACTGGCTGCTTTAAAACCACGGTATGCATTTAAAATAAAAGGAACTTTCAATTTCACACTAAAAAACATTGTTGAATGAAGGGATACACACTTATTTAGTTATGATAAACTTTTGAAGCACACAAGTCTTTGTGGAATTATGATAAAGTACATTAAAACACAATTACAACTGCCACTGAGAAATTTCCAATAACTAATGTTAATACTCAAACCTTGAGTAAGAAAATCTTGGGTGAAAAGAGCATTAGGGAGCATAAATATAAAATATTGAGCAAATAAAAATCATCGAGGAACTGATGATGGGTCTAAGGAGGGAAGACTGTTACATCCCAAAGTTTCACAATTTTGATGATATGCCTAAACCTGGACGCAGTCTACCTTATCCCACACGGAACAGGGTAACGCCACCATTTATAGACAAGAGTATTGCTGATCTTCTCTGAGTTTAAACTTAATTATGGAAACTGAGACTCTATCATTATAAGATACGAGGGTAGTTCAATAAGTCCTTAGAATGAAGTATAAAAATAATTTTTTTGGGTAAATTTTTTTTTATTTTTCAACATAATCTCCTTGGAGCTCTATACACTTGGTCAATCGCTTTTCAAGTTTTTCTAATCCTTCAGAAAAGTG
>NC_046666.1:29811041-29818207 GCF_010883055.1 Belonocnema kinseyi
AATCGACTCGGGATACTTATAAGATACTACCATGATTTTTTCAGATTTTTTAGTCCAAAAATAAATTAGGCCAAAAACCGGCCTTACCGACCCTCCCCCTTTGTAAACTTAATTTGTTTAAACAATTTTTATAAACAATGTTTTTAAAAAAATTACAATTTTTGAATGATGCATATGCTTTCCACAGCTTTAGATAACACTGATTTCAAATATGGTACTATTTTTGCCATAAAGAATTTTTTAAACAATGTATTTAATAAAAACTATTGTAAAATGACTTTTTTCCGAGATGCACATGATTTATAATTAAAGCGGTCAGAAATCACGAATTTGAAATCAGATTTACAACAATCATTTGTTTAAGCAAATTTCAGAGAATGTGAACAATTTTCATAAACAATCTTTTTAAAAAAACTACAATTTTTTAATGATGCATATGCTTTCTATAGCTTTTGACATTACTGATTTCAAATCTGGTACTATTTTTGCAATAAAAAATTATTTAAATAATGTATTTAATAAAAATGATTGCGAAATTACTTTTTTCCAAGATTCACATGATTTTCATAGTTCAACCGGTCAGAAATCACGAATTTGACATTAAATGTAAAAAAATAATTTGTTTAAATAAAGTTCAGAAAATGAGAGTACTTACGCCTAGTCAGCTATGCCAGGTCCATACAAGCCACCTTCCTCATTCACGTGAAAAACAAGCTTAAAATCGAAAACGGTTTTGCCTCCGCAGAGCACCCGGCCGCTGCAGCCCAGCGCGTTTGACACCACTCCATTAAACGGCCCATAATTTTCGACATTTAACTGAAAAACAAAAATATTATGCATTTTTAATTAATTTTGTTAAAATAAATAACAATAATTATCTGAGATAAAAGAAATCCACAAAAAAGCTACAAGCAAGATAATTGTTGTCCTTTCTGTTAGAAAAATGAAAAAAATCTGTTTGGAAATGACAAATTTATGCATTTCATTAAATTATTAGCAAACGCTCTCTGTTTTTTGTAAGTCATATTGATTTTTTGTCTTCTCCAGATTTCCACTCAAAAATGCACATCTGAATTCGCTTATCTCAATTTTATTAATAATGTTTACTAATTCTATGTTCTTTTGCACAAATTTGATAAATACCACCAAATGGCATCTTCAATTTTTCTTTTTTTTTAATCGAACAAAATGAAAAAGAGCGTAAAGAAATCCCAGAGAACTAGAAGCGTCGCACAGTACAAGCTATGAAAAAACTGAAGAAATTCTGACACCAAATTTAATTTTGAGTCTCCGGTTTTAGAATCTTCATCCCCAGATTTAAGTAATCCAAAAACGTCATTTTCATCTGATACGGAAGCAGATATTAATCCTTGCTTACCAAACTTTTCTGGAGTAACGCTCATCACATAGTCACCTATTAAAACCAAACAAAATGTCTGACCACACACATACTCTATTTTTTAAATAAGTCAAGGCATCGACTTGAATCCTATTTCTTTGCATCAAGAAAATATTCTTCGGCAGTAGTAATTTTTATTTAAACCAGACACATATCTTTTGTTGATCTAAAGAAATTAATTCCTTCGCTATGTATTTTTATAATAAAATAAATATTTCTTACACTTAAAAGAATTATTTACTTCATTCCAAAGATATACTTCCGATGAAATCTGGTCAGCCGTTAAGAAAATATTGATTTTTTCAATGAGTTCGATTCTTTGAATTTATTAGAATTTATTATATTTATTTGCTACAAATAGTTCATGCATTGTGTTCAGATAAATATTTTTTTTCCATTGTTTCTTCATTTTCGACCTTTGGTTGATATAATATATAGTTTCCGGTTTAGAAGGTTTTTTTTTTAAACAGAGAATTTTTCTCATTAGATGTAGAAAATGTGGTATTATCCCTCCACACCTAGAAACTCATAGTATTTTTAATAATCTTAGATTTTGTGATCCTTTCAATAGAATTAAAATTGATAAATTTTCCAAATCAGTCAAAATCAATATTTTAAATGCCGAAATAAGGGATATTCAACTAGTACGTAAAACTTTAATTGATAATAGCTACCCCCTAAATATCATTAACAGATTACTAAAGATAACCTAAAAAATTTTTCTACATTTTACGTCACTCTTATACGTATTCTCACCAAACTTTGTTTAGGTTTAACCATTTACTTTTATTATTTTATATTTTAAACTTTTCCTTCTAACTTCATACCACGATGATAATTAAAAATTTTCACTCTCAATCTTTATATATTAATCGTTTTAATTATATCTTAATTTTGTGAAAATTTGTGTTTTACAATAAAGTTTTGTGTTTTTTCAACAGGCTTGATAAGGGACTATATTTTGTTCGAAACGTTGCCAAGTTTTTTTAAATTGAAACTCCTGTTTTTTATTTCTTGGACCTTCTTAACCGGAAACTATATATTATATATAATATGTATTTTTTTGTTGAAGGAAATATTACATTTGATTACTAGAATTAAATTATTAATAAGAAATAAACATTTATTTCAAAGAAGTATGTATTTAATCTCTCCGTTTTACGGGTTTGAGGGCCTCCGCTCCCTGCACATATATTTACAATTCCATCCTTAGTCTAACTTAACTACTACTTATATTCTACTCTTTCTCACTACGTAGGATAAACAATAGTGACAGTAGTGACATTAATTCCTAAAATGAGCGAGCTTCCAGGGCTTCCGTTTCCTCCTACCATAAAAAAATGCATTTTCCACGATATCAAAAACAATTTTTGTTTTTACTGTCCTTTTCAGGATCACCTGTTTGGCTCTGCTCTACTTCCTTGCTTTCCCTTACTTCTTCCAATTTTTTCATCCACATCACTCCCTGTCCACTACCGTCCAAGATCCATCTTACACACTCATCCACACTGAACTGTTCCTCTTCCTCTCCTATACATCTCTCTAATACATGTGCCCATGACTCCATTTCGTATCTACATACTCTGCATGAATTCTCCTTTTCATCCATCCAATATCTGCATGCTCTCACTCCTTCTCCCATTCTGAACCGTACAACCCTACTCCATTTTTCTTCCTTTTTTATTTTTTGCAGAAATTCTGGTTCCGTCAACCCTTTGACCATCATATACAACCCATGGTACCTCGAATCTATAACCTTTGTCCATCTCTCTTCTGCTTGTTTATCCAATAGGTCTAACTCTATGTCCTGCCATTCCATAACTCCTTTTAGAATATTACACACCCTTTTTATTTTTCTCCTTTTCCGCCCATTTTGAATATCCCACATTACCTCTCGCTTCATTGTTTCGAATTTCGTTGAAACATGCTTGTGCAATTCTACTTCCCTCGCCCCTTTTTACCTTTTTTTCAAACCTCCAGACTCTCTTAATTTGTCTAGTAACCATAATTTCTCTTCCTAACTCTTCTTTTAACATTTATCCTGGGCAACTCCAGCTTACCTCCATTACCCACCTCAGAAATCACGCATGCATGCTCTCTACTTTCCTATGTCCCTTCCATTCCCAGATCTCCACACCATAACACAACACCGCCCACACCAACGCATCAAACAACCAAACCCTCATTCTTCAACCGTTCTTGAACCTTTTCTTTCCTATACCCCATACTAAGTCCATTACTTTACTCGCACATTCAATTCTTTCTCTCACCTGCAGCTCGTTTTCCCCTTTTGCCTCAAACCAAAAACCTAGGTAACAGAACTCCTCCACATTTTTCACTTTTCGTCCGTTCATCTTCCAAACGTAATTTATTTTGCTCTTTCTATTTCCGAAACACATCACCTTTGTCTTATCTACGTTCAACGTCAGCTCTTTTGTTCCCACATACTCTTCGAAGATTCTCATCATTAGGTTCATCCCCTTCTCATCATCTGCTAATAGAACAACATCGTCCGCGTATGCTAGAGAGTATAGTTTGCTATTACACAAAACCGTTCCTCCTTTCCCTTTGTCCTTTAGCTTCTCCTCTAAGTCTGCCAGTAGGATACTAAATAGTAACGGAATTAACGGGCACCCTTGCCTTAGACCTCGGCCTGTCTAGAAAACTTGGCCTTTTTTCTTTCCTATTTTCAACCTAATCCTGGTTTCGGTAAAAATTTCCTTTATCCTCTCCACCAACTTTTCCTCTACACGCCTCTCTTTCATTGCTGCAATAGCACTTTTCTGTTCACTGAGTCAAACGCTGCTTTGAAATCTACGAACAAAGCGACTAGTTTCCCTTTCTTTCTCCCTAAATTTATGTTAACTAAATAGTTAAGTAAGTAGATGTTGTCTATAGTTCCTATCCACCAGTCCCATCGTCCACTCATCCGGCTTACCTTCCCCTTTCCAGACCTTGTTGCAGATCTTCCACATCGTATCCCTAATCCCTTCTCCTCAAAACTTCATCGCTTTGTTCTCCATCCCATCTTCTCCTGTCGCCTTGTTTCTTTTTAACCTATTTATTGCCTCATCCACTTCTTCTCTTGTTATATCGTTCCGTTCCTCCATTTCTCCTTGGACTGTCCTACACTTTTTCCCTTTGATCTTATTTTGCTCTCGCTCTAAAAGACCCTTAAAATAATCCGTCCATTCATCCATTTCTATTCCTTCGCTTAAGCCCTTCCTTTCCTCTCTATCCCTATTTATTACATCCCGCACCCTACCTTCTTTGATCGCTTTTTCTACTTCTGCTTTATATGCTTCCTTTCCCCTTTGTCTTTTAATTTCTTGCACCTTCTCATGTTCTTTTTTCCTCCTATTATACTCCTCTTCCATTTCCCCTCTTCTCCATTTGCACATATACTCTTTTATTCTCTCTTTACTCTCCCAGCATTCCTCGTCTTACCAGCCTCTCTTTCCCTCTACTCTTTCTTCATTAGTACCCTGCTCATCCTTTACCTTTTCAATGGACCCCTTCAGCCTTTTAATTAACAAGTCTATTCCCTCCTCTTTTTCATACCTAACCTTCTATTCCATCTTTTGTTTAAACTCTTTTAATTTATCTACCCCCCAGACTCCCATTTTCTTGTTTCTTTCGCACCCTTCCTTCTTTCTCCCTCTGCCGCGCTTACTGACGCCTCTTCTTAGTGTAACTATGACCGGGAAGTGCTCGGACCCTAACTCATTCCCTACCTTCATACTTCCTATCATTTGCCGCATTCATTCTTCAGCCAAGATTTAGTCTGTTACTGTTGCTCCCTTTCCTATGAATGTGATCTCTTCTTCCACATCTCCTTTAATATTGCCATTACATATAAACCATCCTGTTTCTCCTATCATGTCTCTCTATGTTTGAAGTTCCTTATAAATGCCTCCTTTTCTTCATCCCATAACCCTCCCCCTTGTTCGCCAGTCCATGCATTTAAGTCCCCTACTATTAAAACCAATTCTTCCTTCTTTTCCTCCACCCACCTCCTTATTACTCTCCAGCCTTCCTTTTCCCCTCTTCTTCTGTATACACACATTACCGCTATTTCTACTTTCCTAATTTCCCATCTTTTCTTCCTTTTACTGCTAATTCTTTTTTCAGCCCTGACACCATGCTGCCTATCCCTCTCCCTTTAACGTATTTTTTTCCTGCTTCTTGCATTATCCACACATAACCTTTCGGTAACACCTTTTTTATTCCCTTTCAGTCTTTCTCATCTGCCCAAGTTTCATTCATCATAATCACAGCCCACTTTTCTAACTCCTCCCAAAATCCTTTATTCTTGTTCTTCAAACCTGACACATTTCAGAAAGCTATTTCCACGTTTCTCTCTTCCCTTCCCTCTTCTTTCCTCTTTATTTTGTTTCCCCTTTGCCGTATGGAAGCCCCTCTGATTTATTTCTAGACTCTTTTTTGTCTCCCTTCCCCCTACCTTTCTCAACACTTGTTCCTTTTTTCCCTTTTCCTCTCTACCCAAGCCCTCTGCTCTATTTACCATCTTCTTTTCCTCTCCCTCTATGTCAGATATTATTCAATTTTTTCCCTTCTTCCTCTCAATAATTTTTGTCCCCCATGATTTTCTTTTTCTCCTCCTCGCTCCCTACTTTTACTAGAAACGTTCCTTCTTTTCCTTCCTTTGTCCCTCCTATTCTCTTAACTCCTTCTACCCTTACCTGCACTCTAATGTCTCGCAAAAGATTTGTTATTTCCACTTCTCCTGTTTCACTCTCCACTTTTAATCCCTTAAATACTATGTTATTTTTCCTCTTTGCCCTTTTTTCCCCTCCTAATCTTCTTTCAATCTCACTGAGTCTTTTCTTTAATCTTTCATTCTCACTTCGGACGTTCTTTTCATTCCCTTTAACTATTTCCATAATTTCTGCCTTTTCCCCCATATGCTCATTCCTAATTTCTAGACTGGATACCCGTTCTTATAACTGTTTTATTTCTCTAGATCTCTGTCCTTCAACCTCTCTCTGTCTATTCTCAATGCTCTCTAGCTTACACCAAACCTTGTCTTTCTCCTACTTCCAACATTTATCCCATTCTTTCCATTTTTCTCTGACCTTTTTTACTTTCCCCCTAACATCGTTTCCCTGCCTATTAATATCCCTATTCATGTCATCCACTCTCTTTCTTGTTTCCTCTCAAAACCCTTTAATGATAGCTTCCAATTTTTCAAACATCCCCCCCCCCTAACTCTCTCTGGTGTTTTTCTTTTAATTCTAACTCTTTTGTTATCCTGGTTCCATTCTACCTCATCTTCCTCAGCCCATCTTTTCCTTTTTTCCTCCTCTTCAGTGCTAGTCGCGCTTACCTTTTTTTGCCATTCGTTCAGACTTCTGTTCGAACTCGTGTTGCCTAGCTTGTTAACGCGCTGTAAATTTGAGGGACTTCCGCGTTGCTTGGCCGTACCTGAGTCCGCTACCCTCCCCACTCGGGTCCACTTTTCGGCACTTTTATCACCGCTTCTGTCACTGCGATCAACGTCACCAGTCCCCCCACTGCCAATGCTTTAAGCAAGGTCACCTGTTGCTGCCACTACGGTTTTCTACTCTGTGCGATCGTTGTGATGATCGCGTATCCCGCGCTCATCTAGTTATGGGATCATGTAGAACTCAACCCTTTTTGCATAGTAAAGAAGAACACCTCCTCACCATAAAGGCCTAATCGCTAAATTTAAAATTATATTTCGCAATTTTTATTATTGTTCTTAAACTCTCTTATCTTTCTATTG
>NC_046666.1:29818307-29824252 GCF_010883055.1 Belonocnema kinseyi
ATTAATATTAATAAAATTTAATAACATTCTTAATATAAACATTCTATTAATTCATCAAACAAAATACGAACTTTCCCCCAAATAGAAAAATTTTGCAACGAAATAGTTAAATTTTGAACAAATATTATGAACTTTTAAAAAAAATGGTCAATGTTTCAAGCAAGCAATTGAATTTTATTCAAACAAAAAAACAAATTTTCAACAAAAGGTGTATAAGAATTCCGTTCTAAAAATATAATTAATGATTTTTCAACTGAGATGAATTAATTTGTAGTCAAAAGTATTTTGATTTTCTTATTGATTTCTATTAATTTAGTTCCCATGTAAGCGAAAATCGGGAAAAATTTCTTGAAACCAAGGGAAAAACATAAAATCTTTCAAAAAGCAAAAAAGTAATTTTTGAATTTTGTTATTAAACTATAAAATTTTTTTAAACTTTTTATTTTTCATTTTTTGATGGATTTCAAAAGATGAGGATGAACGCTATGACACTCAAAAATCATACAATAAATACATAAATCAGGTCAAATGTAACAGAGTTAGGTAATTTCCAAAAATAAAAAATAAAAGTTTTAAATTGATGTTTGTGTAATTTATGTCAACTTACCATATTCTCCGGTAAATTTACCATAAATAACTTAAAATTTCCGAAAATTTAAAAACATTTTTCAATTGAATTTTGGATAATTTATAGTAATTTAACATAAATAACCTGCAATGTTACCATAAATTAACTAAAATTTTTGTAAATTTTTGGAGATTTATAAAAACGTTTAAAATTGAATTTTGGTTCATTCATGGTAAGTTACTATATTTTCCTGTTAAATTTCCATGAATGAACAGAAATTTCCTTACATTTTCGGAAATTTATAAATATTTTAATTGAATTTTGGGTAATGTATGATAATTTACAATAAATTACCCAATACAATAAATTATTGGTTAACGTATAGTGAGCTACCATATTTACATGTCAAATTACCATAAATGCTCGAAAATTTCTATAAAGTACCAAAAACTTAAATAAAATTTGAATGAAACAAAAAATTTTAATTAAATTTTAGGCAATTGATAGTAATTTGTCATTAATAAACTGTGATATTACCATACAATAAAAAAAAATTAATAAATTTTCGGTAATTTATAAAAATATTTAAAATGGAACTTTTTGCAATTTATGGCATGTTACCATATTTACCTGTAAAATCAGGATAAATGACTAAAAATTTCCAAACGTCTATAAAGATTTTAAAATAAAATTAAAAAAAATAAATGTCAATTTAAAATAAATAACCTGTGATAAATCAACAAAAAAATTGCATAAATTTCCCGAAATTTATAAAAATGTTTAAATTTGAATTTTTTGTAATTTATGGCAAGTTACCATATTTACCAGTAAAATCACCATTAATGACCGAAAATTTCCATAAATTACGAAAAAATATAAATTATGGGAAATTTATAGTAAGTTATACATAAGCTGCAATATTGCCTTACATTAACAGAAAGTTTCATAAATTTTTGGATATTTATAAAAATGTTTAAAATTTACTTTTTTGTAATTTTATGGCAAGTTATCATATTGACTGGAAAACTTACCATAAATGACTGTAACCTTTAGAAAATTTTAAAAGATTTTCATGCTGAATGTTGGGCAATGTATGGTAAGTTAACATAAATTACCTGTAATATTACTATAAATTACTAAAACATTCCATAAATTTTCGGAAATTTATAAAAATATTAATATGGTAAGTTACGATAAATTACTCGTGATATTACCATTAAAAAATTTCCAGACACTTATAGACATTTTTTAATTGAATTTTGGTCAATTTATTGTAAGTGACGATGAATGATAAAAAAGTCGTGTATTTCCGAAAATTTTCAAAAATGTTTGAAATGGAATTTTGTGTAATTTATGACAAGTTACCATATTTACCTGTAGAACTACTATAAATGACATAAGATTTCCGAAAAACTATAAACATTCTTAAATTAAATATTGGAAAATTTATGGTAATTTAACACAAATAACCTGTAAAATGACCATAAATTAACAACAAAATTTCATAAATTTCCGGAAATTTATCCAAATGTTTGAAATAGAATTTTGGGTGAATAATGGCAAGTTACCATATTCATTTATAAAATGACCAAAAATTTATATAAATTGTTGTATTTAATTTTACATCATTTATCTTCAGTTTTCATAAATGACCTGTAATATTACTATAAATTACGAGAAAATTTCATAAGTTTCCGTAAATTTATGAAAATGTTTGAACTTTAATTTTTGGTAATTGATAAGAACTTACCACATTTGGCTGTAAAATTACTAATAATGACTGAAAATTTACATGAATTACCATAAAACTAAATAAATGCCCAGAAATTCATAAAAATTCCATTTTTTTGCAGAATCAGAAAACGTTTTCATGGAATACGGTCACCGTTTCATTCTTTATAAAAAGTATAAATCAGGAATAGTAACATATGTGGAACGTTCAAAAGAAAATGGCAAACCCATATGGCTACGCATATATGTTAATTCAGGAACCGAAGAAAGACAATTTACCATCAGGTTGCGCGGTAAGGATCATTTGAAAGAGGTATTAGAAAGAGAAATCCCAAAACTAAGAACTGAGTATGCACAAGTACAACCACCACAAGTGCATTTACCACAAGCCCAGCCACCTGCGAATCCACTCCAACGATGGCAAAATGGCCCACCACGACAATCTCTAAACAGGATGAAAAAATAATATAAATGTGCAAAATGTATTTAATTTTTCCGAAAAAAAAAACTTTGAACAGTGCTGGAAAGTACTCTTGGTGTAGATTTTTTATTTTTATTCTCCGGTGCCAGAAGGAAAGCATCTTGGTTTCGTTGCTGTTCCTGCCTGCCCAATCTTTTTTTTTAATTAAATTAAATTTGTTTTCCCTTGATAATGTTGCAATATGGCTACCGAAATGTTAAGGATTATTTTTTCAAAATGTTTTTTCATTGTGAATTGATAATAATAAAAATGAAAAACATAGAACAATAGAAAATTCAGCATGGGCTCAGTACTGCGTCATTAATATAGTGAAACACTTCATTTGCCCTCCCTTCTATAGCCATTCCGAGAATTGACCTCGCGCTATATTTTTAAACGTATTTTTTTAAGTCCATTTTCAAGGATATAAAATATTTACCCTTCCGGGCTAGAAATTTTAATCGTTGATCCGTGAGGGTAACCGAGCTAGGCCCCCAGAGGGGGCCTCTATGGAACATCCATATTGTCAGAGTTTGAAATTCAAAAAAGTTTTATCGCATTTTTGTCAGAAATTCTCTGTTTGTAAGTCGGAAGTCATAAAACCTTATAATTTGCGGTGTCAAAATAATATTCACCCTTTAAACTTATACATTTTTATAGTTGATTCGTCAGAGCAACCGAACTTTGAATTTTTAATCGTTGATGTGAGAGCAACCGAGCTGGGCCCTAGCCGGGGACCCTCATAGAACATTCATATGGTGAAAGTTCGAATTTCAGAAAAGTGTCTTAGAAATTTTAATCGTTGATCCTTGAGGGTAACCGAGCTTTGCTCTCAACGGGGCCCCCGCCGTGGGCCCTCATCCTAAGAGGCCTCAGAGAGCCTTTTTCCACGCGGGAAGAAATAAAAAAGAGGTGGAAAGAGATTTGGTTGATCGCCTCTCTATTTTTCCTTCCTCTTTATAATTTTTGTCCAAAGAAATCAATTTACTTCTTTTAATTTTTAGGATTTAAAAAAATCTTATTTTAAATTTTATTAGGACCATTCCATGGTCGTAGTACAAATTTGGTTTCATTTTAAGGAATTCTGCACATTTTTGCATAAAAAATATCACGAATGGACAATTGGAATATTGCCCATGAATTTTTAATAAATTTTTAATTGCTTTAATTATATAATATAATTTTTTTATAATAATATATTTTTAATAACATATTTTTATGTTAATATGTACTATTTTCTTATTATAATAATTACACAAATGTTTTTTCCATAATTTTTATTCGCTCAAGTACTTTTTTCAATAACTAAAAAAAATATAAAATAGAATTCATACAATTATTTTTCTTACTACATAGTGTATAGAAATAATATATTAAACATTCTTTAATTGCTTTAACAAATATAATTTCATTAAACAATTGCTTTTTCAAACATATTTTTGACTTGCATTTTATGAATTAAACATAATATTGAATGATTTCGAGTAGTAATAAATTATGTTACAAACTTCATGTCATTGTTTAAACAATTTTTATCTGTCATTAATCCATTTTTAATTTAAAGTAATTTCAAAAAATATTAATTTGTTGTGTAAACAACGAAATCATTAAATCATTAAAATTATAACTACTGGTCTAGTGGAATATTCATTAAAATTTCGATGTTAATTTTCAAATATTTGCACAAATGGAATCTTTAGTGGAATATTTATCAACATCGTTTAATTAAGGGGGGTTCCTACTTTGTTGGGCCGAAATCCGGCTATTTTTTTGGTAATATTTTTTGAGGAAAGTATAAAAGATAGGAGGCTGAAATTTTCCACAATTGTTAGTCCATGTTTATTATAGTACTACAAAATTTGTTGGGTCGTTACATAAAAAAGGTGGGAGGGGGCACCGATCAATGGCGGGTGTTCGACGGCGATTTTTCCCGCTGGTGGAAGATCTGTCCGCCGTAGGAAAAATCTGGAACAGAAAATCAAAATATTTTCTTAATCTATACACTATAGCACACAAAGTAGACTAGAGTGAAGAAAAAAATGAAAAATGAGGAAGTTATGAGATTTAAAAAAAAATTTGATTTTTCCATGTTTTTTTTGCTACTTATTATTTTTTTAAACAACCAATTTTCAATATGTTTTGATGATTGCAGTCTAGTTTGTACGGACACCTTTTGAGAACATGCAAAAAAGGTTTCAATATCGTTTATTTCAAATCTGCCATCAAAGGGGGAGGGTCGGTAAGGCCGGTTTTTGGCCTAATTTATTTTTGGACCAAAAAATCTGAAAAAATCATGGTAGTATCTTATAAGTATCCCGAGTCGATTGCACGCTAAACGGACTACCCTCCACCCCCCAGCCACCCCTACAAATATAGGAAACACCACTACCCACCAACTGTATTTTCGAGAGATTTGACACTTTTAAACATGTATTCTGAGGTTAGCTCGGGTTTACTATGGTTTTCGGGGTCACCGAATACAAATCTGGCGTCCTTTGACTTTTATCGCCTCAGGTTCAAGGTCATTGGAAGGTCAAATCGAGAGCAAACGGTAAAAAAATCCAAAAAAATACGTTATAGGTTTTTGGAGTCGCTAATTGCGAATCTGGCATCCGTTGAACTCTATCGCTTCGGGTTCAAGGTCATTTGAAGGAAATTTGAAGGTCAAATCGAGAAAAAACGGTAAAAAAATTTTTAAAAAATATGTTATAGGTTTTTGGGGTCGCTAATTATGAACCTGGTGTCCGCTGACCTTTATCGTGACAGGTTCAAGGTCATTTGAAAGTCCAATCGATAACATATTTTTTTTCAGCGTTTTCTCTCGATTTGACCTTCCCATGACCTTGAACCTGACGCGATAAAGGTCAGCGGACACCAGGTTCGTAATCAGCGACCCCAAAAACCTATAACATATTTTTTTAAAATTTTTTTACCTTTTTTCTCGATTTGACCTTCAAATGAACTTCAAATGACCTTGAACCTGAAGCGATAGAGTTCAACGGATGCCAGATTCGTAATTAGCAACTCCAAAAACCTATAACGTATTTTTTTGGATTTTTTTTTCCGTTTTCTCTCGATTTGACTTTCCAATGACCTTGAACCTGAGGCGATAAAAGTCAAAGGACGCCAGATTTGTATTCGGCGACCCCGAAAACCATAGTAAACCCGAGCTAACCTCAGAATACA
>NC_046666.1:29824352-29836509 GCF_010883055.1 Belonocnema kinseyi
TAATATTAAAATAATCATTACTTCTACTGAGAATTTAAATAATTTATTGAAAACTATTTTTTCAGCTAAAAATTAATTTTATCTGAAGACTCACCTATTTTATTTTTTATTGAGAATATTTCATTTATAGTTTCAAACCTCAACTATTTAGTAGAAAATTCAATATTTTTAATGAAAATTTGTCTTTTTGGTTTGAAAATTCATCTTTCTTGGTTAAAAGTGTACTATTTTGTTAAAAATTTGAGTTTCTTGTAAATAATAAATAATAACTGTTTGATAATAAAAGAAAATGATTTCCTTGACCGAAAACGTCTAGATTCTTTGATTTGATCAGGACTGAAATCAATATTGAATATCAAGTTTTGAAGTCGTCTTAAATAAAAAAAAACTATTTCATTGAAAAGAATGTTATTTAAGTTTAAAATATATTAATTTAACAGAAAGTTATAATGCATTCATACAAATGAATTACTTCTTAAGATAAATAGAAAGTGTGTTATTGATTTATTTAGTTAAAGAAAAATTTTAATTTTATTGGTTAAATTAATCATAATATATAAACATTTTGTTTGAAAGGTGAAATAAGTGAACTTTTCATTTGCTAATAAGTAATCTTCCAGGAAAACTAGTTGCACAATTTATTTCAAAAATGTTTTCAAAAAAACAGTTCATAGTCTTTTTTGCTTTATTTTGATCAAAATTGTTATAAATAAGAGACCTTAGTGAGCATATTAAAATTTTAAAAATTGTTATTATTTAACTTGGATTTAAGACTATATCTCTGGTAATTTATCTTTTAATGGAAAATAGTAATTGGAATACATTATTTATCATTTTGAAATCTTATTTTTATTTTAATATGTTATAGAAATTTTGAAAAGTAAAAAATATTACATGATCGAGTTATTTCATTAAATATTTCAATTTTTCGCGTTTTCAATTTTCATAATTATTTGAGAATAATACAGATAGTGCTAAGTTAATTTGTTTTCATTAAACAAATTAGTTCTTTACACAACTAAATTAGAAAATATCTCATTCAAATTATTAATTTTCTACTAATCATATGGTGGCTCAATTCCATACTTATTCAAACTGATGCTTATTTAAGGAAATTAATGTTTATAAATTTTGATAGATAATAGAAATTTTCCGTGGACAAAAAATATGCAGTAGGAAAATGTTTTTTTCAAATTTAAAGCAGAGCTGTAAATGAAACAGAAGGAAAATATTCAATGGAAAAATATTTTCGAAATCGAAAACAGAACTGAAAATGGAAAAGAAAGCGGATATACAAAAAAAAGATATTTTAATTTTACATAATCAACCAACAATAATGTTATGAACAAACTATTTTTTGAAAAAATGTTTTTAGACATTTCCATCATTTTAAGTTTTTTTTTTTTAATTTACGTCGTGAGAAATATGGATCAAAACAATATAATGATAAAGAAATTTCTTTTTAAGATTACTATTCTTAATAATATAACCAAATTTTTTAAACAAATGCATTAATCAGGCATTTTTCGATAGAAAAATTCGTTTTTTTATGTCTTTTCTTTAATTAGGCAATTTACGCCGATTTTTGAAAACTTCATAATTTGTTGATTAATCTTATAGTTTAAAAAATGTTAATAAATTAATAATTCATGCATTTTGTGGCAAAAAAGCTTCGTTTTTTTCAATGCGAGCCCCTTTACTTTTAACATCATGAAAATCTTTGCGAAATTCATAACTAGTTTATAAATTTTAGGATTTTTTCAAAATCACATTTTATAAACAAATGCATAGATTAGGCATTCGTCAGAAGGAAAATTCTTTTTTTTCTATCACAACTTTTTTATTTAGAAACTTTATGATAATGTCAGAAAAAATTCACAACTTATTGATCAATTTTATGACTTAAAAAGAAAATCATAGGAACATCTATGAACGAGCAAAGTTTCTTTTTTATGTTATTTATGTTTATTTATAATTGATTAACCAATATTATTATTTTTTAACAAATGCGCTATCGTGAAGCTGCAACCTTAATAACTGAATGAAATTACTGGGATTAAAAAAAACTTTATCGTTGAAAAAATGCCTAAATAATGCATAATGCATTTTTTATTATCTTTGTTTAAAATAATGATAAAATTGATGAAGAAATAATGATTTTTTTTAAATTATCAGGAAGTTCTCATAACAAAAAGTTTTTTACTGAAAAAAATGAATTTTTCTGTCTAAATATGCCTGATTAATGCATTTGATTATTGAATTTGTTTATAATATTAGGAATAATAATTCCAATAAGAAATCTCTTTATATCCATATTTTTTTCATCCATATTGTTTGTAATATAAATTAAGAAACTTTAAATTGTAGAAAATCATAAAAAACATACTTTTAACAAATAATTTGCGTAATATTTTTTTTATCAGAAATTGTTGCATAAGAACGTCAATGCATTAGATTGTTTAATTTTTATTATTATATATTTTTTATATAAATAAACAAAAAGCAAAAATTAGAAATGTTTAATTATTATTTTTTCTCCTAATATACATAACTTAATTAATCCCGTTCTCGATGAAAATGAATGTCGAAGTATCTACATAATGTAAATAATAAACAGGATATTGGATCTAATATTTATAAACAAATTATATTAAGAAAATATGAACAGCGTGCAAGTTTTTCTTGCAAAGTATACTTGAGAGTTTCAATTGCTTCATTCAAAATAACGTGCAGCCCATAATTATTGACTGATTTGTACAAAAATAATTTTAAATAAAGCTATTAAGATTTCTAAAAGAGTTTCAATTTTTTTTATAAATAAACAAATATGACAAAAGAAAATAAATATTTTTGTCCTATTTGACGTTCCTACTGCTCGTCCGTATCAAGAAAATGGTTGAAATTGCCAAAGTTTTATAGATTAACATTATTTAAAAATGTTTTAATATTATATAATGAACCAAAACCATTTTTATAAACAAATAATTGGTATTGATAGAATGTTTTCTACGATTTGCCGTAATTTTACGTCTTTCAAATTCACACTGTAAGAACTTTGAATAAAAACAATATAATGATGAAAATTCTTCTTTAGAATATTATTGGTAATATTATAAACAAATCTAATAAGCAAATGTATTAATGAGACCTTTTTCGACAGAAAATTACGTTTTTTCCGATGCCAGTTGTTTTATCATACAAACTTTTAAGTAATTTTAAAAAATCGATACATTGTTATTTGTTTCATGACATTTTAAAATAAATTAAATAATTACATTATTAGGTCTTTTGTAGACAAATTCATTTTTTTCGATGTTGACTTCTTTAATTAGGAACTCCATGATAAGTTTAGTAGAATTCATAATTTTGGAATTAATTTATGATTATTTTTAACAAATTTAATAAAAAAATTATTTATTGGGGCATCTACAGCCTTATTAAAAAATAAAGGGAATGAGAAACTTAAACTGGAATTCCTGAGATTGAACAATACAAACTTTTTTATTGACAAATACCCAAATTATGCATATTTTTATTAAATTTGTTTAAAATATTATAGTATTTATCAAATAAGTATAATTGTCAATGAAATTATCATAAAGTTTGCAATTAAAAAGTCTAAAATCGAAAAAAAATTTATCTCATCGCTAGATGCACAAATATTCTTAAAATTTCATGCATGGATACCAAATAATCTCCAAGGAAGGACCCCCCCCCCAATTTTTTCTTTCAAACTTCGCAAAAAACTTCTTTTTTTAATTCAAATCTAAACTTTTATAAGTCATTTACAGGCCTTGTCCTTATTCCTAATTCTAATTGTTCCATTTTTTGTTTCTATCTCTTGTATAAGATAGATTTTTTGTTTGAATAAATTTTCTCGCACATTTAGCAAAGAGAAAAAATTATTTAAATAACAATTTTTTTTGACTGATTTTTTTTTCTCTTTTCTAAATGTGCGAAAAATTTTATTCAAACAAAAAATCTATCTTACACAAGAGACAAAAACAAAAAATGGAACAACTGGATTTAGGAATAAGAAAAGGCCTGTAAATGATTTATAAAAGTTTAGATTTGAATTAAAAAAAGAAGTTTTTTGCGAAGTTTGACGAAAAAATTGAGGGGGGCCTTCTTCCTTGGAGATTATTTGTGATACATGTAGAAAATTTTAAGAATATTTCGAATTTTAATTTTTTTATTTTATTTTTTTATTTTATATTCTAAAAAAGTTGATTAGAATACTATTCTTTATAATGATTATTTATTATTTGTTCACGACTAAAAGGGGATGGCAATGTTGCACCTTTCAGAAAAAAGCGCATATTTTTCGGGAATTTGTCGACGGGATTTTTTAAAACAAATTTAACAATATTTAAATAACAATTTTTTTTGACTGAATTTTGTTCTTATTAAAGTTTACTTATAATTTGCTCCCACCTAAAAAGTCCAAGAAAAACTAAATATGTCCGAAAAAAGAAATTTTGGAGGCTTAATCTAAGAAAAGATAGTTATAAACAATAATAAATTTTTTAAATAAGCATGTTTGTTAATTTTATATAATTATTATCTCAGTAAGTGAAAAGTAGAAAAAAAAGTTTAAGAGTTCAAAAAAAACCGTAACTTTCTACTATTAGTCAAAGTCAATATTATTAAAAAATAAGAATAAAAAATGGTTTTGAAAATTAATTATCTACGTCACTCTAATTGGTCACTGGACAAAAAGTAATTTTTTAAACCGTAACTTTCAAACTCTATTCTAAGAGAAAGTTGTTTAAATAATTTATGTGAACATTTAATTATGAATATAAAGCAATATTTTATGTATCAGAAATCATTTGAATGAAAAAACCCAAAAAATTGTAATTAGCGCCAAAACAAAAGTTAAAAAAATTTGTTCAATTCTTTTCCACACATCTAATAGAAATAAGAAGGCCTATATTTTGACAAGGACCTCTTATTTGTTTTTAAAAATAGGCAGTATGCCACAGAAATCTGAAATTATTTTTAAAAATTTTATGATTATCAGAAAAAAATGTATTTGTTCCGATTGAATAATCAAAATTGATGATTTAAAAGTCTTTTGGGTATTTTCTGGAACTGAATAGAAAATTGGAAAGGTCTTATTTAAAAAAAAAAAAATATTTGTTTTTAAAATGAGGTTAAATGCATTATTTTATGAAAATCATGAGATCTCTTTAATAAACTTTTCGAAAAATAACACTTAATCTTTTTCTAAAAAACAGGTGAGAGTCACGAAAATCTCGAAAACATTGTTGTCCCATTTCCTCAATGCCGATTAATTTAAAAGTCAGTCAAAAGAATGATACGTACGTGTACATAATAGATCTGAAAATAATATAAGATTCACTAATGGAAAATTTTTCTAATAGATTATTAGTTAGAATAATGAATTTCAACCAAGAAAAAAGGAAATTTAAAATAAAATTTCATTTTATGTGAGGTACGGTTAAATTGAAGTAAAAAAATAAAAATTTTCGAAAAAAAGAATTGAATTTTTAACCAAGAAATATTCAGGTTTAAAGTTAAAAGAACGAATTTAAAAAAAAAGTTGAATTTAAGACACAAAAATATGCATTTTCTGCCAAAACAAAATTTCAAATAATTTGATAAATTTTTGACCGAAGAAATGATGTTTTAACTAAAATGATTTTTTTACAAAAAAAAGTTTACAATGAAATGGATAAATTTTCAAATTAAAGGATTAATTTAAAAAAATATATAATAGTTTAATTTTAAGTTAGAGGAATACGTTTTTAAACAAATAAAGTCAAGATTCAACGAAATAGTTAAATTTACAAACCAACATATGAGTTTTTCACCAAAAAGATTGAATATCTACAAAAACAATTTCAGACGAAAAACGGAATAATTCAATTTTTAGTTTGCAAAAAATAATAAACAATTTAAAAAAACTAATCCTTAATCAAAAATAAAATTTTAAAAAATTTAATCTTTATAAAAAAGAATAGTTTTTAACCAAATAGCATCAATTTTTATCCAAAAGTTTAATTTCCTACCAAAAGAAGAGCAATGAGAACTTTAGTTACTTTTTTCATTAAAAAAATTAATTTCTACTTCAATAAATAATTTGCAGTCAAAAAGATTGATTTCTTACCAAAAAGAAATATTTTAATTTTCAATAAAAACAGACTGTTAAATTAAACCAAAACATGCGAATTTTCAATAAAAGCCTTGGACTTTCCACCAGGAGAGGCTTGATTTTTCAAGTTACGAAGAAAAATTTTTGAAAAAAGTTTTTTTTACCAATATACTATTGAAGTTTGATAAAAAAAATTCTTCAACAAACTAAGTGAATCATGAACAGAAAATACCAATTTTTAGTTTAAAAAAATATTTAACAATTTAAAAAAAGCTAATTTTCAGAAAAAAAATATAATTTCAAAAATAAAATTAATTTTCTACCATAATAGATGTTTTAACAAAATACATTAACTTTTATGTAATAAGGTTAACTTCCTACAAAAAGAGACCAATTTTTAACATGATAAATAAATTATCAACTAGAAGAGATAAATTTTTAAAAAGTAATTTTTTTTTCAATTTCAAACAAAAATCTAGCCAAGAACTTTTCTTACATTTCTTATTTAAAAAATTAATTAACAATAAAACAACGATTTCAAATGATTAATCATAAACGAAGAAATTTCATTTTCGACAAAGATGTTATAGCTTTTTTATTACATGAAATAATAGCTATTTTCTTCATTATTATTTTTTAAAATTATTAATTGCTTATTAATGATCAACTTTAATACAATTTATTATCATTCTTGACTTCATTTTTTTGAGTAATTCAACAATATAAAAATGTACCTTGACTACTGGGACACCAGTATATAGTAAAATATAAAAGTCTGATATTTTTATATCTTACAATTATAAGTAAAGTTAGCTCGGGATTATGTTCTTTAAGAAATGTTGATTTATAAAAAATAAATATTTCAAATTCGGAAATATCATTGAAAAAATGTCTTTTGCATAAAATATTCTTTATATATTTTTCTAATTCAAAGGAAAAATATTTAAGATAAAAGTCAATCGTTTTTTATTTTCTTATATATTTTTTACAGTTGCTTCTGATATGTGAGTTTCTACGAAAGTTCTCCTTTTCCTAACATTCTAGTATTAGAAATACAAAAATAAATTATGAATACCTAAATAAATAAATAAACATAAATAAAATTAAAATGTATAATTATTAAAAATAAATACTTCTAATAAAAGGCATACTGAATGGAAAGTCACAGATCTTATCGCATCTGTGAGAATCTTATATTTTCTTTAAACCGTTTAATTTTCCAAATGTTATATGTTTAGTAGTTGGGATATAAATTTTAGTTTTTAAATAACCACTTAGCTTTACAAATAAAAGATAAATTACGATTATTTTAAATTCAGTAATAAAGTTCCGAATTTTTTGTGAAACATTATTTATTCAATTAAATTCAGGCACTTATTCATTTAAATATTTAGTGCAAAATTCGCGCACGCTAAAAAAATTGAAAAATTTTACTAAAAAAGAAAAGAAAAATATTGTTGCACAAAAATAAAAAAAAAGCAAATATAAACGAAAAGGCAACCAATAAAATATCCTTTCTTCTCTTTTTCGCATTTATTTTTTTAAACTTGATTTTTTTCTGTTTCTTTCATCTTTTTTACTTTTACTATTATCAAACCACAATGAAAAAAAATGTAAAATACGAGTATAAACACCAAAGTTTTGGCACTCATAGAGCAACGTCATCTAGGCAAAGCAAAATAAACAAAAAATTAAATTAATTGCTGTTCTTGTCTACTCGGATTTTAATTTTTTGTGATTGGATAATAGTGAGAATAATCAAGACAAAAGAAATTAAAAAAATTAAACTAAAGAAAAAAATGTACAAGAAGAGAAGGAAGGGTATTCGGTTAGTTCCTTTCTGATTTTTGTTTCCTTTTTTTATTTTTGTGCAAAGACAAAGAAAAAATGGCTTTTCTTTTTCAGTCGCAGCAGAATTTTTTTATTTTTTCTGATTGCAATAGGAAAATTTTATGAAGGTTTTCCGAAATTGGTCGTTAGATTCTTGGTATTATTTTTAGGAATTCCGTTTATTAACTTTATTTTTAGACGTTAAATAATATTTTAAATTTGATTTTAATTTCATTCAAATTTCTTAAATTTTAAAGGGAAAAATTTTAAAAAAAACTTCTTTCAAAACATTGTTAGACATTCAAATTTGTACATGATTTAATATTTTTCATGCTCTTCGTTAGTTCTGATAAAAATATAAAAATTCGATTTAAAAAATAACGAATCTTCCTGACCATAAAAATTCTTGAACAAACATAAAAGTTACAGGATGTCTTTCAAACAAATCATTCCAACGCTGTTATATTTGAAGTCTTTTTTTTAATTTTACCAACGGACTTCGAAAGACTAGTTAAGTTTAGCACGTCCGGGGAACAATAATAAAATATGTAAATTAGTTTTAGAAATTTATAGCAGTTTAAAGAAAAAAATGTGTGTATTTCAAAAAAGAGATTTCAAAATGCAGGTTAGATGAGCGCTCAATTTTTTCTAATTTTGAACATTACTGTTCTCGTTTAGTCCAACCTAAAATTGTAACAACTTAAACCATTTTAATTTATAATTACGAACCTCTAATAATAAATTATTTCAAAATGCATCTATTATTTTGCCAAAAAGAATTGGGATATCAAAAACAGTTTCCATGTTTTGAACACCAATCGCATTTTTTTTAGTATTCAATATTATAAATATTATCACACTCACCAACACATTCTAGCAGAAAAACTGCAGTTGTAAGAAAAATAGTTCCCATGACAATCTGCATTGCTACCGACGGATTTCGGAACACTGAAAAATTTTTGATGATAGACGCAGTTGAAAATTTTTTAACGGGAACAATGTCTTGTGGTTTGTACAACACGTTCTATGACTTCCTATACACTGATAAGATGATTACAATGCTCTTTCCATTTTCACCAAGAAAGTAAGAATTAGAAAAAGTATTTAAAAAATATTATTTTGAATATATTTTCTTTGGTAAAAAATCTTGAAAATTTTTGATAGTCGTCTCAAAATTATAGGATGACTGATGTCGCGCAGTAAGGGGAAAAATGCAAAGACGGCTTGACATTCAAAAGACTATTATTATCCGATTTTTACTTATTTAAAAAAAAAAAAATAAAAGCTAGTGAGATTTCGTATCGAATCGTTATTTCCAATTTTTACAGTTTTGTTGATTGTTTTGTTTAATGAATAACACAAATAAAAAAAAATTGACTTTTGAAATATACTAGTTTTTGAAACATGCTTTGATTTAATCAAAAATATCTAAAAAAAAAACTGAAAGAACCTATAAAAAAAGATGCCTGATAGAATTGAAAATGTTAACAAATTTATCGAGTATGTTATAAACAAATAAGTGAATGAGAATGGTTTCTTGGGAATTGGTGGTTATTCGTCACTTGATTCGATCTAAATTTGAACAATTTATAGACAGAAAGACTTTTTATGTTGAATTAGAGAAAGTTAATAAATAATTTGTTACTTTAAAAGCAATTTTTATTAAAAAATACTCATTTTATGTATTCTTGATGGAACAAATCAAGTTTTTCGATGAAATAGACAATAAATTACTTGCAGATAAAACAAATTTTTCCATTTAATGTATTTATGAATCAAATACTGCTTTTTCACGGAATTCACAGCTATTTATTTAGAAATGATTTTTGATATGCATCGATAACCTTTGATAATTATTTAAGCAATTCTAATTAGCAAATGCATTATTTCGCTATTCTTCAGCATTTGCAATTGTTTTTTTATTAGTAATCAACTGTTGATAACTAATTTTTTTAAACTTTATTTGATAGCTTGATAACGATTTACTACATTAATTAAGTTTCTTTAATTAATATTCATTTCTTCTCAACTTACGGTAAGGAATTAATGCTAAGTAATTTTACTTATATTCCACAAGAAAGAAAATTTCAGTATAAAAATGAATTCACCAAAAAATTTGTTTACCACATTTCTAATAAAAATAAAAATAGTGGATCGTTATCAAACTAACAAAAAAAGTTAAAGAAAAATCTGTTATTAACAGTTAACTTTTATTTGGTGATTGTGAATTCTCTTTTGTTAAAGCTCCTTGGGCTTTAACAAATACATTCTCATCTCTTATCTCATGCTTCGCATTTGATCACGTGCAAAATGCCAGCTTTTCTACAATATGGTCAACTCTATTATATCAAATATATATTATAATTATTTATTTACCTCGGTTTGGGGTTGCTTATTCACATATTGCAAAATAAAGTACAAATCTTGTTATTATTAATTACATTTTTTCTTATTTTGAATTAAATTAATTACTTTGCCACCCTGAAAGTTGTAATCATTTAAATAAATGTATATCATTGCCATTCATAATATGTATTATTATCAGAACAAAAGTATATTCATAGCCTTATTTTTATTTTTTTAAAAAGGCGCATTCTATTGAAATAAAAATTATAGTTAAAAATTTTATTTTTACTTGTGTCGCTTTTTCATCGAATGCATTTTTTAAATATTAAATGTAAATATAATTTAGGAGAAAAATGTTATCAAATACAATGTTGTTGTATCTTGTTTTATTTTTCCAAAAAGTTTATTTTTTCACTTTGAATATATTTTTATAACCAAAGTTCAGAACACACCTGTAGATAGTTTTTGGTTGAAAAACTGTTGTCTTTTAATTCCATTCTGCTATCAAACTATGCAAGATACGAAAAAAAATGAATTAACTACACTTACCCGCCCTGAAAAAATCGACAAATTTGTTATAATTTTTTTATAAGACGCGTAGAGTTTGTTTTTAGTCGTAAAAAAAACATTAAACATAAAAAATTTAAGTTTTGGACAAACGACACAAGATATGAAAAAAGTAAATAGAAAAAAGTTGCTTTTCCAGAAAATAGCGAAAACTCTTTCAAAGTTGTCATGAATAATTTTTGAAAAGGCGCGTAGTTTTTCTTTAAATCGTAGAAAATAACATTCAAAATTAAAAAATTAAATTTTTCGAAATATGACACAAGGTACGAACTCAAATTAATAGACTAAAGTTTCTCACCCCAAAAACATACATAAATTTGTTATAAATTATTTTTAAATAGAGCCAAACGATCCGAGCAGGGTGAGAATGTGTCCGCGCATCAGGCAGATTTTGTTTTGTTTATTCAATAACAAAAATAAAAAATATAAAAATTTGACTTTTAATATATATCGGTTTCTGAAAAATGTTTTCATTCAATCAAAAACACCTAGAGAACTGAAAGCAACTATCCAAAAAAGATGCCCAATAGCAATGCAAATGTTAAAAAAATTATTGAATTTGTTATAAACAAATAAGTGAATAAAAATAGTTTCGTGGGGATTAGCAGCGATTTTTAAATTTTCGGCATTCAAGTTGAACAATTTGTGGACAAAACGAGTTTGTTTAGTTGATTTAATAAAAGTAAATCAATAATTTGTTATTTTAAAAGCAATTTTTATAAACAAATATCCCTATCAGGTATTTTTGATGAAATAAATTAAATTTTCTTTATGAAATCGAGTATCTATTACTTGTAAATAAGACTTTAGGATCATATTTAGTCATGACATAAAAGTTAATAATAATTTAAGCTACCTTAATTAACAAATATACTTTATGGTTATTTTTCGAGGTACAAACTGGATTTTTTCGATGCAATTGACCATCAATAACTTACTTCTTAATTTTTAAGAACATTTTTATGACATTGAACAATTTGATGTATGTCAGAACGACAAAAATGAGAACCTCAAGAGTCCAGCAATTTGTTCACACGCCTCCACTTGAAATTTTCCGAGAGGCAATTCCAAGTGAAGGTCTAACGTGACAAATTGAGGATTCTTGAGCTTCAGCGACGAGTTTGCCTACCCCCTTGTAAAGTAATTACTATTGTTTCGGCACATCTGCCGCTGGCCTGTGTAACGAAAGGCCTGTGCACGAAAGGGTCCTCAGCTCATGAAAAACACGAGCCTGCCGTCGTGTTTTCGTTCCGTACGAAAACTCGACGGCATGCTTTAATCACGTGCGCCAGTGCT
>NC_046666.1:29836609-29862465 GCF_010883055.1 Belonocnema kinseyi
TCCTTCAATCTTTTTCCCCGTTCATTCCCCACGCACTGTACTCCTACCCCTCCTCCACAAGTCTACCCCCCCAGGAATAGACACCGGGGTAGAAGACAAATTTAATATTGTAAACAAAAATTTTTCAGACAAATTTCTGTTGTTTGATTCTATTAATCGATTATATTTGTTAATTTTTCAACAAGACTTAATTTACAAAGGCATTATTTCGCAATTTTTCGGCATTTAAGATTGTTTTTTTATGTAATTAACTGCTAGTAACACATTTTTTAACTTTTTTTGATAGTTTCATAATTATTTTATCGTAGTAGGTTATTTTCAAAATAAGCCGAGCAATTCCGTTAGCAAGTCAAGTATTAATTAAGTTTCTTTGATAAATCATCAATTTTTGTCAAATTATGGCAAGGAATTTTTGCTATTGTATTTTAATTCTATTTTAAAAGAAAAAAATTAATTAAATCGATTATACAAAAAAAAACAAGTTTAAATGGTTAGAAGAGCCAAATAATGCATTTGTTGATTCAATTTGGTTACAAAATTATCCAACGTTATCGATTTAAAGCAAAAAAAAAACATGACTAAATAACTGGCTTTAAATACCTTGAAAAAAGCCTTATTTTATTTATAAATACATAAGATAATGAAAATTTGTTTAAACAATTGTCGTATACAATAATAAATTGTTTTCTGTCATCAAAAGGTTTTCAAAAATGTAAAAGTTAGTTATATTCAGTTAAAATTAATTAGGAAGGTTTAAACAATTATCAGTTTTTATTTGGTCGCCAAATATTATACTTGTGTTTTATTTCCAAGTAATATGTGATCGATTCTATAGGTATATTTTTATTTATTCCATCAAAAATACCTGATATGAATATTTGTTTATAAAAATTCCTGTCAAAACAACACATTATTTATAAGCTTTTATTAATTCAAATAAGAAACACTTTTTGTCCATTAATTGTTCAAATTTAGTGAAAATCAAGTGACGAACGCCGCCAATCGCCTGAAACCATTTTAATTCACTTATTTGTTTATAACTAATTCAATCATTTTTTTAACACTTGCATTGCTATCGGACATCTTTTTCGCATAGTTGCTTTCAGTTTTCTAGGTAATTTTGATTGAATCGAAGCATTTTCAAAAACCGGTATACTTCAAAATTCAAATTTCGTTTTCATTGTTATTTATTTTTTTCATTTTGTTTCATCAGAAAAAAAAAAATTAAATCGGATAATAACTCTTGGACAGGTTAGTAATAGGTTACGAACATGCGAGTGACTACGTTATCTCCCATATGCTACAATAATTCTGTAACAGTTCTAGAACGCTGTGACAACCGATCTGTAACATTTCAAGAACAATTTTATAACTTAACTATAAACGTTGTATCACAAATCTGTAACCGTTCGAGAACGCTGTCACAACCGATCTGTTCTAGAACCAACTTCGAACAAAAGTTATTGAATATCTGTGATTGTTCAGTTCTAGAACAATAACATAACAATTGTTCTAAAACAGTTTTTAATCTTTGTCCTTAAATTGTTCTAGAACATACTTGTAACAGGGTTCTAGAACTTCGATATAACAATATTACGGCACAGTTCTAGAAAACTGTTACCTTTTTTGTTCTAGAACAATTCGGTCACAATTTTGTTACCATGTTCTAGAACAATGTTAACTTTTTGTTCTAGAACAGTTATGTCACCATCTCGTAACAAATGTTATAGAACACAGTTCCTTTTTTGATCTGGAACAGTAACAGAACTTGTTTTCTGGGTATTACGTATTTATTTAAACACGACCCGTAAGAAACAAAATACTGTGCAACAACCGTCGATTAGAGGGCCCCTTTGACGTCAAAGGGGTCAGATTCTCCACCAATCGCAGCTCACGTGTCAGGAATTCTCACATATATTTTTCTGTGCCGATCTTTTGTTTTGGTTATCTGCACATCAAAAATAGAAGTCGCAAAATATTCTTTGAAAAAAATGTCAAGGAAGGGTTTCGTATATATGTGCGACTGAAAAGAAATAAAAATTATAGCGCACCTTCGATTCAAATTAAAATTATGTATTAAAAAATTATTTTATCTAAAGTCGTGAAACCACCCTATAAGCAACAGGCCCAGCCGCGGAGGGCAGAGAAATAAGAAAGTAGGAATACTTATCTGTATTTGTGTAGGCGCACATATTATCCAATACTGCCTTCCGATCACACTATACACTGTTTATAAAAATATAAAAATATTAATATGATTATTATATATTAACTTTCGCATAAATTTCTACTCGTTTAACAAACTAGTAAGTTCTCATAATTTGGTCAATATCACTTGGTCATCATTCATTATCATTTTTCTTTTCTCGCGGCGTGCTTATTATGATTTATTTGATGCAACAAAGAATTAAGGAAGATTAAAAATTTATTATATGTTATTAAAAATTTAGCTTAACAACGGTATCCAGCTTAACTTAATGAAAATTTTTTAACGCACTCCTTCAAACAGTGTTCTCGTATTTCTGGCATGTGTCTTAAATACAGAATCTCCATACTACTGAATTACAAACCCATAAGTTGTGATTGATCCTTTGCAGTCTGCGGAACCTGCATCTGAAAAAGTCTGTGAATTATTTCGTTTTGACGAAAATCTCAATCCTTTATCTTTCGTTCCTTCGAGATATCTGAAGACTCGTTGCACCATCTTCCAATCGTCTTCAGTTAGATTTATTTGATGATTTCTCTCTCGTCGTGTAGTGATTCCCAACAAATTGCTTGGTTCGCCTAAGTCAGTCACTTCAAATTCTTCTTGTAGATTAATTTTTACTTCATTCAGTTTGCTTGATCATTGCTTGCTATAAGCATATCACCGACATAAAGTAAGACTATCAAAAATTTGTCTTTTTCTTGCCAGGTAAATAAACAAGGTTCGCTGTAACTTAAATCTAAACCAATTCGCGAAGCTACTTCTGTAAATCGTTCGTTCCATCTTTTTAGACTTATACGTAATCCAAATAGAGCTCGTTCTAATTTGCATACTTCTGTTCGTTTTATTTTATCTGAGTACTGAGTTCCTTCTGGAATTTCCATATAAATCTCTTCTTTAAGTATCCCATCAAGAAAAGCGTTTTTGACGTCAAGTTGACACATATCCATATTGTGTTTTTTAATGATTGCAATTACTAATCGCATCAAGGACATACGTGAAACCGGTGAATAGGTTTCTTTCAAATCATATATATTTTTACCTTTGAACCTTCTTGCTACAAGCCTCTTCTTATATTTCAGATTGTTGTCCCTTTCCATTTTTCGTTTGAAATAGGAAAATAGTTTATCAATTTCACGGTTGCTACTGGCATGGGTGTCGGTATTGTTTTAAATTAAATGTGAATAAAAAACTAGGTTTCGATAAAAATTCTGAATCTCTAAGTGATGGTTTTGAACAAACGAACGCTCAAACTGACCGTCTCCGTTCATCAGGTTATGAGGTATTCGAGAAATGGGAGTGTTTCTTTGGTAAGCATGATAAGGAAAATTTCCAATTAGTCATCACAAACTTTACATTGGTGATGACTATAAATTTTTGACAGGTAATAATCATGATTAACTAATGTTGAGGGTTTAATTAAATATAGGGTATTGCCTCCAACCGATAAATATTTACCCGTTTTACCTGCCCGAATGCATGGGAAACTCATGTCCCTTCGGTGCAATACTTGCTCTAGAGAATAACTACAGGCTGGTTGTCCTCATGTTAAGAGTACAAGTGCCACAGAAATTGAAGGAACATTGGTTTTCAATTAGATTAAAGTAGCCATTGAAGAGGGGGATAAAATTACTGCCACTTTTGAAATTTGGCAATATAAAACTAGCCAATATTACAAGGTCACAAAAATAGGTGGTCTTTTTGTAGAGTACATGGATAGATTTTTTAAACTGAAGCATGAAACCAGCGTATACCCTACCTATTGAACTGACGAAGCCTCGAAAAAAGCATTTATTCAAAAAAATTTAGAGTATGAGGGTATTTCACTAGATTGGAAAAATATTAAAAAGAATCCTGGTTTGCGTTCGTTGGCGAAACTTTGCCTAAATTCTTTCTGGGAAAAATTTGGTCAACGATAAAATATGGCGAAGACTGAAATTATCCATGCCCAACAAGAATTGATGGAAATTGGTTAGAGTCCTGACAAAATACTTAACACTATCTTGCCTGTAGATGATCAAAGTATATATGCCTCTTGGATGTACAAATGTGAAGCTGTAACGCCATCGCCTATTACCAATGTGGTTATAGTAGCTTACATGACAGCTTAGGCATGCTTGAAGTTATTTACTTACTTAAAGCAACTAGATCGTCGTCTCCTTTATTTTTACACGGATTTAATTAATTTCGCCCGCACTAATGAGCCAAATAAGTATTATTCGGTTACAGGTTATATATTAGGAGATTTAACTGATGAGTTGGAAATTTATGGTTCCGTAAGTTGTATTGAAAAATTTGTCTCAGATAGTTCCAAATTTTATGCATTTAAGTTTTGATCATCTAATGGTAAAACCCACAATGTGTTAAAAGTAAAGGGCATCAATTTAAACTATAAAAATTCCGAAAAGATAAACTTTGATTCAATCTGTGATCTCGTTCTTAAAAAGTCACATTCAATTAAATTAAATTATAGAAGCTTCCGCAGAACACCTTATCAGTAGGTTGTTACCAAACAGAAGCAAAAAATATGTCGAACTGTATACACTAAAAGACGATTAGTTGAAGGATACGACTCTCTTCCACTTGGCTTCATTACACCAGATAATTAATTTTTTTTAAGCGTGCAACTAGGAAAAAATTAAACACTGTTCTCTTTCTCTCATCCCTATAAATGCCTAACTGTTATTGCAACCTTAAAATAAAATAATTTTATATGTATTACTAAAGAGTTTTATTTTTGATATATATTCTTCTACTTGCTAATAATGAAAATTTTCAATTTTTTTCTCAGCCTAACAATTTGGACTACATGATGATGTTGATGACGAAATAACATACTTTTCTCCATGTGGCCAAGGAGATACAACTGATGTGCTACTGATTAATGAATTCCAAGAATACTTACATGAAGGGACTCAACCCTTCACTTTTGCATTTTCAGACATAAGTGTCGACTTGTTTAATTAATTTTTTACTGAGATGAATAGATAACAATTGTTAATTATATAAAAATAATTTTTCAAACAATATTTTCAGTCAGTGCAATAAAATGACTTATTTGAAAAAAACACTTAAAGGAATATAATTTAATGCTACATTTTTGTAACCTGAGACATGCAACCAGAATAAAGCTAAAAACTAGGGTTTGGCGGCAATGGTGCAACGGGCGCGGCGGGAAGGGTCGCATGCCCTTTTAAACTCATCTCTGGGCATGCTAGAAGGAGCACGTCAAAATAAGCTTATTTATTGACATGCTGGAGAGAGGTCAGGGGTATCAGCTCAAGCACCTTGACCACGCGGACAGTATCAGGTTAATCAAATTCTACAGAATAACAATAATAATAAAAAGTGTTTGAAAATAAAATTTTTAGTTAAAAGAACCATGAGGTTATTGTATAAATAATAATCACTAGTTGCACTTGAATCATTGTCAATTATGGACGCACGCTGAAAGCATCCATTTACGTCGTTGGTATGTGGACCAACAGGTTGTGGTAAACTGTTTTTTGTAGAAAATTTTCTCCGTCATATTGATAGTGTGTGTGATACACATATTGAACGTATAATTGTTTACTATTCCGAGTGGCAAACAGCTTATAAGGAATATGGTAAAACAATAGAATTTCGTGAAGGTTGACCTCAATCTTCTGACTATTCCAACGACCTTAGAGCTAAACTTATAATTATCGAACATTTAATGAGGGAGTCTTCAAATAATACATCCACTTCCGACAATTGTCGATTTCAAACAAGTATTTTTTCAAATGGCCCTTATCATTATGTGTACGTACCTGCTAAGGGTATAAAGGGAGGTTTCAGTGAGGGATACGTACCAGTTGCACGATTCTAATGATGTCGCAAGGTAGAAAATTAATTGGCAAGAAAAATGCTATAGTTTTGCATGCTCTCTGTCACCTAAACTCTGATCAAAGCCGAGTTTTATTGAAAGCCTCGGATGCCCGACTGGTTAAATGTATTTTTGAATGCGCTTTAAATACATTATTGGCAAACGTATCACTCAAGAAGCAAGAGATACTAGAGTTAAAAAAACATTAAAAAACTACTTCGTAAATTGGCGGAAACCCGTGGGACGTAAAAGAAGAAGAAAAACTTTATTGTGCGAAAAGGTCGATTTTTACCTCTTTTACTAGCAGTAATCATTGGCCGATTAATATCTAATTTATTTAATGGTTTATGCTGGACTAAAAGTCATTTTACCAGTAAACATGGAGCATGCTAGAAAAATGGTACTTATTCAAAGTGACCAAGTGGATAAAATACAACAGCAGCTGCAAACTTTAAAACAGCTAACTATAAACCGTAATAGTGCACAAATTATGCCCTCAATACTCGGTTTAACTACACAAACACCTGGTAACAACCTTGGTAGACTAGATTCTGAAATAAGTCAAATCTTATTTTCACCTTCTCCAATGGATGAACGTGAAAAGTGGAAAATATACAGCCAAGTATTACAAAAATTACATTCACCCGATGGAGAATTTCTACCTGTGTAAGCCATCACAGCGTCAGTACCCAAAACTTTTCAGCCAAACAGTGTCTTTTTACCCAATCACTTAAGAAGGCTGGATATCACTAACAGAATAAAATGAGACAAAAATGTTTTAGTTTTCATCGAAGGACACCGTATTAAATATTCAAATATTACAGATCTTGTTAACGATGCATTATGATATAGAAAAAGATATGTTCCAGCTGGTAGAAATCAGTTTCTCATATCCTTCGAGAGCTTGGTACATCACGAGTGCTTTTGAAAAATAGAGAATACTGAAGAGCGAAATCGGATAAACTGTTGGTTCGGGACGTCATTAACAGAAAATACTCTGCATTTCACCCTCTTATGACGGACGATTATATTATTTAAGATTGAAAAAATTCTACAAACTAAAGGCAAGCAAACAAAAAACCATTTTTTGTTAAGTGAATAGGCTATCCGGATAAAATTAATTCCTAGATTCTAGCTTCAAATTTAAAATCATTTTAGAATGAATTCTGATCAATTTCACCTTATTTTACCAAGAAATAGTAGTATGAAATATTTTTCCGAGAATGGCACTTCCAATTTTACAACACAACTGCCATGTGAGATGCGGTTGCAAGGACAGTGGGTAGTAGATCTCACAGAAATACAACTTCCTCGTACACTTCTTCATGTGAGACATGATGGCTCAATTGAAAACCGCATTAGTCTTACGAATGCTGGGACTGATGAACATACTTTCCCACAATTTGATGGTAATCTCAAAAATAGAAAAAGTATTAAGAATGGTATTGAGCTTCTTCACAAATATAAAGTACCTGTTGCAGAAGAAAAAACAAATGATGAAAATATTAGAGAAAAGTTAAAAGATTTAATATAACTTATTGTCATGAATGAAAATTTATAAGATAAAGCGGAACCTCTTATGTGGAAAAAACCCCTTGTAAATTTCTTTGAACCTAGCCTTTATGCTGATATTGAGTCTCTTTTAAATACTCTGAACTTTCTTCCAGAATTAGGACAACACATTAAATTTAAATGTGACAAATTCAAAAGCAGCTACTTGCACATACAAAAACAGTGTGCAAAATTATGTCGGAAGACTGATCAACATTTTTTGGTACTTAGGGATAAATTATGACGTATTCTGGGTTCTGCATCAGATAATCTACTTACAATTGAAAATAATGAGTATACTTCTAGACATCCGCCTAGTATAGCTAGTGGTCTTCCGGATAAATTATTTGTTTACTGTAATATTTGTGAACCTCGCGTTACTAGTGGTGTAAAAGCACCACTCTTACGTACTGTTTCTGTAGATACAAGAAATTACTGTTCTGGTACAATACAAGTCGGAAAAGAACCTCTTAGAACTGGCATGAATGTTATGAATGGTTTGGATGCTAATATTTCGCTTAAAAATTCATCTAGAAATCAATCTGGGGAATCTAGTGAGAATTTGAAACGGCGTAATATTGATAAAATGGAAAATATTATGAATGGTTCTGGTTATAAGAACAATAGGAAAAAGCAAATGGTTGAGTTGATTTCTAATCGCAGTGCACTTAAGTTAGTGAGCCGAAGTCCCATTAATAACAAAAAAAAGAAAACCTCAAAAAAAAATAAAAAAAGCGTGTTACGGTGAAAAGAAAGAAAGCTACAAAGAATTAAAGAAAAACAAAGACTTAAAAAGTGTGTGAAACAAAAAAATCGAAAGCATTCTATTGATGACATATTTTGAAATTAATAGTGTATAAAATTCGGGTCCGAGAAAAAATATATTTTTTAAAATGTCCGGTAACGTCCCTTACCGATGATTCGTCTATAGAATTTGTAGTCCCTGGTCATGGTAATGAATACATTGATTTGCCTCACATAATGCTAAATCTTAGGGTAAAATTAATAACACAACCTAGGGTGGTTACAAATGTCAAACAGTTGGATAGAGTTGGTCCTGTAAACAATCTACTCCATTCAGTATTCAATCAAGTGGATGTCAGTTTTAATCCAAAAGTTGTATCTTCACCCAGTAATTCTTATGCTTATCCGGCATACATTTGAGCTCTACTTAACTATGCTCCTGCTGCTAAAAATAGTAATCTGACTACCTCTTTTTGGTATAATGACACACCTGGAAAAATGGATGATTTTGAAGATAATGAGGGATTAAAATCTCGCCAAAAATATTTAAGTGCTGGTAAATCTATTGATCTTTTTGGACACCTGCACTGTGACGTTTCTAACCAGGACAAATTTCTTAGCAATGGTGTGGAATTGAGGCTACAACTAGTATATCCAAAATATTCATTCCGTCTTATGGATAGCACCATTGGCTGCAGTATAAATATTCAGAAAGCCTCACTATAATGTTATGCTTGATCAAATGCCAAAAAGAATAATAATTGGGTTTGTGGACAACATTGCATTCGATGGAATCATTTGGGGATAAAAACTTGTATGTCGAAGCTTATCAAACGTTATTTAGTGGAACTGGTATCCATTTTCTAAGCGAAGGAAATAATATTGACCGAGAGAATTATCCTGCAGGAAACTGTCTGTTCGCCTTTGATCTTACACCTGATCTCTCAGGAAACTATTACTCTCGCTGGTAACTTGTAAAACATGGTAGTCTCAGAATTGAAGTGCGATTCGAAGAGGCATTGACTAGTACTATTAATTGTGTCATGCGTCCTTTGTAAAAATTTGGTTTTCTTTTCTACATTCATCATGGTTGACTACGTGATTGACATGCAAGGCTTTAGAGACGATGCTGGTCGACTTATTCCTAAAGAAGTAGCTGTAATTTCTCTGGACCGTTATTGTAGTTCTCATTGGATTATTTTTGCGCCATTTTCATTTAGTGATCTCACGGATGAATCTCAACAACAAAATAACTGGCTCAGTTGTTATCATCACGGCATTGAGTAGTTTGAAGGAGACGTGCCAATGAATTTCCTTCACGCCAATCTTCGTGATATTAATCAAACTGACAAACTAATGTACACTAGAGGACATGATAAAGCAGAGTTACTACAAAAAATTACAAGTAGGCAAATAATAAATTTGAAGGAACTAAAATGCCCATCGTTTAAAAAATTACCATTCATAGACGAGTTTCGTTTCCATCATGGTATAAAAAAGGAAACAATGTTTATGGGTGCTTTTAATAATGCACTCAGACTAAAGAACCGGAATAAAGAAATACCAAGAGAATAATCTACTCTTATTATGATACAATAAAATACAAGGGTAGAGTACTAGTCCGCTCAGATCCCCTACGATCTATGAGCAGAGCATTACGGTCAATTCTAAGGATTTTGATAAGGGTACGTTAAACTTGATTAAAAAAACTGCCCTACCAATATCATCTAAAAAGTATAAACGGTCTACAAGTTCTACAAGTACTTCGACTCCCAAAAGCTCGAACAGTCGGCGTATTTCCGGCAGGTCAGATTGCTAAATGTTGGACGAGACCATCTGCAATTGTAGCTAATTTTGATGAACAATCCAAACCTGGAACTCACTGGATCGCCCTATACCTAAACATTTTTTTCGTTTACGAGGAAATTGTACCTTCTACAGGTGGAACACAAAGAGACTACAAACTACGACTTCGAATGTTTGTGGAGAATACTGCATTATGTTTCTCCACTGTATGTGTTATGGTTATTCTTTATCTGATTATAATAATTGGACTTGGAAGCTTCTAATGTGCCCCTGAGGGTTTATATTTTTCTTGGACCATCTTCCCTATTCCTTTACACACCCCCCACACACTTACTTGGTGTCGGGAGGGGGACCTACAATTTAAGGTGGGTTCCGAACCACCAAGAGCAACAGCTTTAAGTACTTAGAGAAACCTTTTTCTCCAGAGGTACCGGTCCCACGACTTTCCGGAGAAGAAAAACTCCGTTGTCAAACTTTGTTATCGGAATTGACGACACTTTCTTTACTCTAGAAATATGTAACCTATTTTTACATTACAAATTATTCTTTTTTCATTTTTTCTGAACGGTGAGGGTAGGTAGGTCCCAAACACTATGTCGAGGGGGTCGGCGCTATAGTGTGGTTAAGGGGGAAACGGAAAGTGGAGGGGGAAGTCTGACCATAGTGGGCCAATACTACTGCCATGTTTCAAATTTTTCGACCCGGAGGAAAAACCTTTGCATTTTGACATTTTTCAATATTTTAACAATTTGTGAACTATTATGAGTAGATTATCATAAAATATATAACGTATTAAAATTTCAAGCACTTCCGACAAGCATTGCGAAATTGTCCATGTATACGTCGAGGTGGTCCAGAAATTCAAAGCTGTATAAGAACCAATAATGATCACGTTAGATCGGATGCACACCATAAAACTTCAAAACGCATCTGCTATAATGCATAGAAAATTAAGGAAAAAATAGTTTTCGATCTGCTAAAACTTTTTTTTAATGAATATCTTACTATTTACAGCATGATGCATTATAAAAATATATTAAAATGCAATTAAGGTCCATCTACAACGCTCACGATTTCCGAACCTACGATTGACTGTAGTATTGCGATGTTTCGGAGACAATAATAATTTCAGTAATAAATTGTTTGGAAAATAATACACTATTCAGATAAACAAGATAATTTTATCATTTTATTTGTACAAAACCTAAAAAAATATTCTATAAATTCAAAAAAGTGATTTTTCCTCATGCAATATACATGAGAAACTTCAAGTCAAAACCGGAACCTTGTTAAAAGAAAAAAAATTTTAAATTTAAAATTAGGAAATCACTTTTTTTCGGATTTGGAATAAAATAGTGAGAATCGTTGACCTCTAGAATGCAAAGAAATTTTGCCATGCATTTGTGGACCAGCCTAGTGTACATCATTATAGATAAGAGTGTTTTGAATACAAAATTTAGCTGCAAATATATTTATTAAAATAATTAGTTTATTGTTAATTATCATATAATAAATTACATAAATTGAAAATGGTCATAAAATTCACTTAGAGTAAACTCTAGGTCATGTTTTTAGTTTCAGAATGAAATCAAACAACCCCCAAAATCCACCCCCAGTACTTGAACGAAACAGGTTCAAAGATTTTTCATGAGAATCAGAAAAACAATGTTTAGATTCAAATATTTGCAAAACCCGCATTAAAAAAATTCCACGTTATCTTTTCAGCCCAATAATAATATTAGGAAACCCCTAAAATCCTATTTATTCCATGTAAAACATCCAAGAAATTTTACAAATTGAAACTAGTCACAAAATTGACATTAAAGAAAACTCCCGGTCCGAATATTTTCCGTACGAAACAGTCGATAAATTTTCAAACTAAAAAATTTGAAAATCGAAAATAGTAATATCAAGATGGGGTTGACAACATCACCTGTAGTTTTCTGAAGGCGAATTTCTGGAATTTTTTCAATAGAAAGAATTATTTGCTGTTTTACATGAAGTAACTTCCAACCTAGTCCACAAAAGTTACTAGATGTGAATTATTAGGTTTTTAAAATAATTTATTCATTTTAGGCAATTATAATTCTGTGTAAACAAAAATCATTCAAAAATGATTTTTCATTTGTAATTCATTCACTGTATTTTAATATATTTTTATATTACTTTAACAGAAAATGTCGTACGTTTCAAAATCATTCCAAAAATACGATCTGGAAACAAACTTCAGATTAAATAAGTGGAAACTTTAGACCAAATTTTATTTCTAAAAGAACCATAAAGGCCCTTTTCTTGCGAATGTGCATATATTTTCAGAACAATTTTAATTTTGAATTAATTTTTCGAATAAAATTATTTTGCTCGTGATACATAATTATATTAATCTCCAATATTTAATCCAGAACAATAAATTTAAAAAATTTGCAATTTTTTGATCGCATATACATTCGGGTGAAAATCTTAGAAATTTGGTTTGTTTTTTCTAGTGTCGCACTTTGTAAATAGAATTTCTATGAAAATATAAAATTATTTTATTTTATTACATTATAAAAAGATGTAAAATACTAAATTTATTAAAATCATAAAAAGATAGAATAATTTTAGTAAACATTACACTCATGAATTAGTAACGAAAGTCATTGATCATCTTTTGCATCCAGTCAAATTGATTTAAAATCAAGTTCTATTGTCAATAAATTAGTGAAAAAGGAAAGTTTCCTATTTAAAATTTTTGTATCTGATGTATTCCACAAAAATAAATTAAATATTGATTCAAAGTTTAATATTTACGAGAACACTTGTGCTTTTTCAACAACCACAAAAACCCACCTCTACAATTTTAACGAAACAGGTCCAAAGATTTTACAAGAAATGCAGCCACTAAATTTTTTAATTGAAAATCCTTACAAAATTCATATTAAACAAATTTCAGGTCATGTTTTGAACACCATAATAATAATAATAAACAGCAACTAAATCCTACCTCTTGTATATTAAACGGAACAGTTAAGAAGTTAATTCATGTAAAACAATCAATAAAATCCCTTATATAATTTACCCCGAACATACATACAATTTTAAAATTTACCCCGAACATAAAATTTAAAGTTTTCATTTAATAAAATTAAAAAGTAAGTGTACATTCTACAAAAGATAAAGTGTCTCAGAGAATACCTTTCATCAAACTACACTGAGAAAAATGTTTGGTTGATCGAACGAAAGTTTGGTTGTCCCTACCAAATTTTTTTTTGTTGCTTTACACGCAAGAAACTATTTTTTTAGCTAACCTAATTATTTTGTTGGTGTGTGCAATTGAACTAACCAAAAAGTTTTGTAGGCACCACAAATTTTGTTTTAAATTAAAGAAACTTCTTTGGATAAATTATTCAAATACTTTCAGCTCAAAACAATAATTTTTAAGACTTGACAAAATTATTGTAGAACTGAAAAATAGTTATGATGAACGAACTCAATATTTTTAAAGACAATAAAAGTATTTTTTGCCAATCGAACTAAACTTTGGTATGCTTAACAAAATAATTTTCTTAGAGCAATACAATTTTTATCAAGCAACCATTATTTTTTATAAGAAAAATGTATTTTGTAAATAAAATACAAAATATTTTCTGTATGAAAAAAATTAGGATGAAATAATTCAAATATTCAAATTGCAATACAATTTGATTTGTAGAAAATTCGTTTAATGAATCACAATTAACGAATTATGAAATTTTCCAATAGTTTTTGTTAAAAATTTTATTGTTTAAGCAAAATAAATTATTTTGTAATGCAAACGGGTCCATATCATGTCACATTCGGCAAGTCTCTCTGCTGCGAGTCTCACCTGCGGCATGTCACATCTGCGGCATCTCTACCCAGCGGCGTCTCTCCCGTGCGGCATTTCTCACTGTAAAATTGACATTTTTGCGGCATCTCTCACCAGTAAAAATTGTCCTAGTGGCATCTCTCCCTTCCAAAAAACGTTTAATGTCCAATTAAAAATGGCTAAACTGAGGCAAGTCTCCATGGATTAATTGTCTTGCCGGTGGCATCTCTACCCCGAAAAATATTTTCGGGTTCATATTAAAATATTAAAACTGCGGCAAGCCTCCTGGAACTAATTGTCACATCTGCGGCATCTCCCACCAGCGAAAAGTCTCCCTAGTGGCATCTCTCACCCGTGAAAGAATGTTCAAATCCACATCAAAGTGGCAAAAGTGTGGCAAGTCTCTTTCGACTGATTGTCACACCCGCGGCATCTCTCACCCGCGGCAAGCCTCCCCAGCGGCATCTCTATCCCAAAAAAACTTGTTAAGTACTTCCAAAGGTGGAACAACTGCGGCAAGTCTACCCAGCGACATCTATCACCCAAAAAAATTTGTTCAGTACTTCTAAACATGGTAAAAATTTGGCAAGTCTCCCCAGCGGCATCTCTCTCCCAAGAAAATTTTGTAAAAACTTCTAAAAATGGCAAAACTGCGGCAAGTCTACCCAGCGACTTCTATCACCCAAGAAAATTTGTTCAGTACTTCCAAACATGGAAAAATGCGGCAAGTCTCCCCAGCGGCATTTCTGTCTCAAGAAAGTTTTTTAAGGACCTTTAAAAATGGCAAATGAATATTTTTTAAGAACTTCTAAAAATGGCAAAAGTGTGACAAGGCTCCCAAGCGGCACCACTTTTCCATCAAATTTTCTGAGTAGTTTTAAAGATAGCAAAAATGCGGCAAGTCTACCCAGTGGCATCTCTCCCCTAAGAATATTTTTTTAAAACTTCTAAAAATGGCAAAAATGCGGCAAGTCTCTCCAGCGGCATCTCTCCCCCAACAAATTTTTTGGTAGTTTTAAAGATGGCAAAAATTTGGCAAGTCTCCCCAGTGGCATCTCGCCCCCAAGAAAATGTTGTAAGGACTTTTAAAAATGGCAAAAGTGCGGCAAGTCTCTCCAGCAGCATCTCTCCCCCAAGAAAAATTTTTAAGAACTTTTAAAAATGGCAAAAGTGCGGCAAGTCTCCCAAGCAGCATCTCCCCCGCAACAAATTTTCTGAGTAGTTTTAAAGATGACAAAAATGCGGCAAGTCTCCCCAGTGGCATCCCTCCCCAATGAATATTTTTTAAGAACTTCTAAAAATGGCAAAAGTGTGACAAGGCTCCCAAGCGGCATCACTCTTCCATCAAATTTTCTGAGTAGTCTTAGAGATAGCAAAAATGCGGCAAGTCTCCCCAGTGGCATCTCTCCCCTGAGAATATTTTTTAAAAACTTCTAAAAATGACAAAAGTGCGGCAAGTCTCTCCTGCAGCATCTGTCCCCCAACAAATTTTTTGGTAGTTTTAAAGATGGCAAAAATTCGGCAAGTCTCCCCAGTGGCGTCTCTTCCCCAAGAAAATGTTGTAAGGACTTTTAAAAATTACAAAAGTGCAGCAAGTCTCTCCAGCGGCATCTCTCTTCTATGAATATTTTTTAAAAACTTCTAAAAATGGCAAAAGTGCGGCAAGACTCCCCAGTGGCATCTCTCCCCCATAAATATGTTTTAAGAACTTCTAAAAATGGCAAAAATGTGGCAAGTTTCCCCAGTTTCTATATTTTAACTTATTTGTAAGGTATTATTATTGAAAAATAAATATGATAGACTTTGTTACATAAAAAATTTGTTTGGAAAACATTAAACCTTTGGGTAAAACTATACAAATCAATTTTTTGAAATAACTAATTAAACTCATTCAAAATACAGAAATAAGAAGATGCAAATTTAATGGTAAATAAAATACATTGCTTTTATTTGTGGTAAAGAGAAAAGTTTTACAAGTCGTATCTTTCTATCGTTGCAGGATTTCTCTAAAAAAATTCTTGACTTACTGCACACCAGCTGCAAAATCTACGACCAGCTAGAACCTCAATTGCTACTTCGGTCAGCAAAAGAAACTGAAAGTTTTGATGTTTTTCACTCATTACTGCTGTTTACAAAATTTGTATGAAAATAAATAAATAATTGAAGATAATAGTAACTGCCTGCAATTCTTTTAATTTTTGAAAATTTTTAAAAATATTTTGTATGATTTCTATATATTAAGAGATGCCGCTGAGTAGACTTGCGCAGTTTTGCCATCTTTAATAATACTTAGAAAATTTGTTGTGGGAGAGATACCGCTAAGGAGACTGGCCACACTTTTGCCATTTTTAGAAGTTCTTAAAAAATATTCATTGGGAAGAGATGCCGCTGGCGAGACTTGCCGCAGTTTTGCCATCTTCAAAAATACTTAAAAAATTTGTTAGGGAGAGATGCCGCTTGGGAGACTTGCCGCACTTTTGCCATTTTTAGAAGTTCTCAAAAAATATTCATGGAGGAGAGATGCCACTGGGGAGACATGCCGCATTTTTGTCATCTTTAAAACTACTCAGAAAATTTGTTGGGGGGAAGATGCTGCTTGGTAGACTGGCCGCACTTTTGCCATTTTTAAAAGTTCTTAAACATTTTTCTTGGGGGAGAGTTGCCGCTGGAGATACTTGCCGCATTTTTGCCATCTTTGAAACTACTTTGAGAATTTGTTGGGGGAGAAATTGCACTGGGGAGACTTGCCGCACTTTTACCATTTTTAGAAGTTCTTAAAAAATATTCATGGAGGAAAGATGCCACTGGGGACACTTGCCGCATTTTTGCCATCTTTAAAAGTCCTTCAAAAATTTTCTTCGGAGAGTTATGCCGCTGGGGAGACTTGCCGCATTTTTGCCATCTTTAAAACTACTTAGAAAATTTGTTGGGGGAGAAATGCCGCTGAGGAAACTTACCGCACTTTTGCCATTTTTAGAAGTTCTTAAAAAGTTTTCGTGGGGAAGAGATGCCGCTGGGGAGACTTGCCGCAGTTGTTGCACCTTTGGAAGTACTTAACAAGTTTTTTCGAGATAGAGATGCCGCTGGGGAGGCTTTCCGCATTTACGTCATCTTTGGAAGTGTTTAAAAATATTTATTGGGGGAGAGATGCCGCTGGGGAGACTTGCCGCTGATGAGAGATGCCACGAATGTGACAATTAATCCTGGGAGACTTGCCTCACTTTTGCCAGTTTGATGTGGATTGGAAAATTTTTCCCGAATGGGAGATGCCGCTGGGGAGTCTTGCCGCGGGCGAGAGATGCCGCAGGTTTGACAATCAGTCATGAGAGACTTGCTACACTTTTGCCACTTTGATGTGGATTTGAACATTTTTCCACGGGTGAGAGATGTCACTGGGGAGACTTTTCGCTGGTGGGAGATGCCGCAGATGTGACAATTAGTTCCGGGAGGGTTGCCGCAGTTTTAATATTTTAATATGAACTCGAAAATATTTTCCGGGGTAGAGATGCCACCGAGGAGACAATTAGTCCAGGGAGACTTGCCTCAGATTAGCCATTTTTAATTGGACATTAAACGTTTTTTGGAAGGGAGAGATGCCACTAGGACAATTTTTACTGGTGAGAGATGCCGCAAAAATGTCAATTTTACAGTGAGAAATGCCGCACGGGAGAGACGCCGCTGGGTAGAGATGCCGCAGTTGTGACCTTCCGCAGATGAGACATTCCGCAGATGTGACAAGCCGCAGATGTGACATGCCGCAGATGTGACATGCCGCAGATGTGACATGCCGCAGAAGTGACATGTCGCAGAAGAGACATGCCACATATGTGACATGCCTCAGATGTGACATGCCGCAGGTGAGACTCGCCGCAGACAGACTTGCCCCATGTGACATGATATGGACCCAACGCTAACTACTTCTTTGGTAGTCGCAACCAAATCTTGGCAAAAACATCAAAAACTGCTCAACAAAATGAATTTATTCCTGGGAAATATTGTCCTTAAAAATAAGGTCCTTCAAAATTTAATATCACATATTATTCATTTATTTTATAAACAAATTATATAAACAAATGCACATTTGAGGCGTTTTTAGACGAAAAGAAACAGTTTTTCTTCCACACTTAACAAATTATGTTGCTTTTCATGCTTTCTAAAGAAACTATTGCCCCTCATCAATAACATAAAAGTTGAAAAAAATCAATTTTCACTATTTTTTGAAAAATTTAGTAGTAAATTAATAAAAATGCCCTCTTTGGTTCGAACTAACGTACAGAACACAAATATTAACCGATTTAAACAAAAAATTTGAAAAAATGTTACATGATTCGAGAGAGAATTTTAAAGCCTGGTTTTTAAAATAGGGTTTCAATTCTTTTATACATAAACGAACATGACAAAAAATCGCCATTTTTTCTATTTGACATATTATTTTCTAAAATAATGTTTTTTACGATTTTCCATAATTTTATGCTTGCATTAATCAGGCATTTTTCGAGAGAAAAACGTTTTTTCCGTGTATTTTTTGTAAATTAGGAACTTTACGTTAATTTTAAAAAACATCAAAATTTTTATAAAAATCTTATAATTTTTTTAAATAAACTTTATAAACAAATGCATCATTCGGGAACTTGTCAGCAAAAAATTCTATTTCTAAATCCTAGTCCTTTCAGTTGGTAACCTTATGACAATTTTAGCAAAATTCATAATAAGTTAATAAATTTAAAAATTTTTTTAACAAATGCGTATATAAGACATTTGTCGAAAGAAAAATTCATTTTTTTTTATAAAAAATTTTTTATTTAGGAATTGCGTGATAATTTCAGAAAAAAACTCATAATTTACTGACCAATTTTATGATTTCTTTAAACAATTTCAATAAACGAATGCATTATTCGTGCACATGTGAAAGGAAATATCGGTTGTTTTTTTAAGTCAGTCTTTTTAATTATAAAATTTTTAAAATAATTATGAATTTTAATGAAATTATCATGAGGTTCCCAAATGAAGACTGAAAAAAAAATTAAAAATTTTTTTCAATTTAGATGCCCGAATAATGCATTAGTTTATTAAAATTGTTTAAGAAAGTCAAACAATTGTGCAATAAATTGTGAATCCTTTCCGAAATTATGATAAAGTTCCTAATTAAGAAAGTTATCTTCGAAAAAAACGCATTTTTCTTACAAAAAATGGCTTATCTATACATTTCTTTATCGAATTTGTTTAAAAAAACATACGAATAATAAAAAAATTGTTAAGCTTCTTGAAATTAGCATAGAGTTCCTAATTAAAAAAAAAGATATCGAAGAAAACGAACTTGTTTGTCAAAAAATTTCTGATTGATGACGAGCACCGGGAACATCAAATAAAAAGAATGTCCATTTTATTCGTCATATTTGCTTATTAAACAAAAATGTTTGAAGCAAGTTAAGAAGAAGCAGAGTTTGTTACAAACTTGAAATGAGACAAAATTAATGACCTTGAAGTTGATTATACTTATCTAGGGCCTTCATGCGCTATTTTTTCATAGAATTCTGTTTTCGATTTAAACAATTTTTTGTTTCTATATTTTCCTTAACTTCCATAAAAAACTGCAATTATCTAGAAAATTTAAAAAAAATTTTAAAGTATTTAATTTTTCCAGGTCTTCTTTTTTCACATAAAATAATGAAATAAACGTTTTTTATGCATCCACAAAATTAGCTATTTCATTTTTTATTGGGCAACAATATCTAAATAATGCCAAATCATAAATAAATTCTTAATTTTTCGCGAACATACGTTGTCTTTGTGAAAGCTTTGGAAATATCTGGAAATCCTTGTAAAGTCTTTGAAATCACTGAAATATTTGTGAATTCGTTGTGATTTTTTAAGTATTAAAAACCTTAGTGAAAGCTTAGAATTTCTATGAAATTTTTTGAAATGAAAAAAAAAAAATTTTTTAAATCTTTATAATCCTTTATTTTTCTGAAACTTTTAGGCGACTTTTTTCGAAATCATTAAAATCTTTTGAAATTTCGCAAATGTGTTGAAAAGTCTTAAAATCGCGTAAAATCTTTGAAATATTTTGAAATCTTTGAAATACGGTGTACAATAACCCTTCTTGAAAGTATTGATATTCGTGAAAGCTTTTGGAATCCTTATGAATTATTTAAAGCATTTGTGAAATCTTTCTTGAATAGTTTATATTTTTTAAACCATTGGAATATTTATGAACTCTTTGTAATTTTTTGTTGTAATTGTCTAAAATCATTCATTAAATATTTTGAAATCTTCGTGATTTTTTTTAATATTTGTAAAAACTTTCTTTAATATTTTTTTGTGAAATGCTTTTTATTCTTTTGCAATCGTTAAAATGTTTTAAAGTCTTCTAGAAATCTTTTAAAAGCCTTACGAATTCTTTGCAATCTGTGTGAAATATTTTAAAATTTTCGTTAAATCTTTCTTAAATCTTTGTAAAATATTGTATACACATTAAATATATTAAATAATTATTTTCAATATTTATGAAATATTTTGAAACCTTATAAAATGTTTTGAAGTCGTTTTAAATCGCTGAAATCCGTAAAATGTTTGTGAAAATTTATAAATAATTCTATGTGTTCGAAATATTTTTAAAATATTTTAGAAATATATTTAAAAATTTTGAAATTTCCAGCTAATAATTTTTATTATTTGTAAGTTGAATACAAACAATAATTTATACTTAAATATTCTGTATTATTGAAGAAAAAATTCAAAACTTGTAGAATTATTAATGATAATAAAGTCTGTTCTTTTCAATCTATAAAATAATTGGTTTAGTCTACAAAAAGTGTTTTGAAATCTCTCTATTTATTTTGTTATGAAGAAAAGATCAATTATATGTCACAAGATATTTTCTAAACGAGATGTTTCCTTCATAGCAGAATAATTAAAAGTCTGGTATAAAAAAATAATTATTCTGTCAACAGATGTTCCAATAATGCATTTGTTTAATAACATTGTTTTTCAAAAGTCATAAAATTGCTTAATAACTTATGAATGCTTTCTGCAATGATCATTGAGTTTTTAATTTAAAAAGTTGTCATCGAAAAAAACAAATTTTTCTATAAAAAAATACCGTATCTATGCATTTGTTTATATAATTTATTCATAATGTTAACAATAATAATCTCAAGAAGAAATTTCTTCATCATTATATTGTTTTGATACAAATTTCTTTCGATATAACTTTAAATAACTCAAAATTATGGGAAACAATAAAAAACAATCTTTCAACAAATAATTTGTTTATGTAGATTTTTTCAATATATAATGTTAGGATATCTTCAACTAATGTGACTTGATAAAACTTAGGCAATTTTAACGATTGTTATTTTATTTACGAGCACCGAGAAGAACAAATAGAAAAATGGCTATTTCGTTCGTCATTTTTGATTATTTATAAAAAAATTAAAAGCTAAATTTAAAAATAAGGCATAACAACTCTCTTAAAAATAATTTAATAAATGTAATTGATTATCATAATTGACTTAAGACATGTTCAGTGAATGCAGATTCAAAAAGAAAATCTATTTTTCCAAATATTTTTTCATCTTAAAGTTCGAATACATGATACGTTATACTTTCTTGTAACAGAAAATTATTTGTATTTCCCCGTTTTGTCATAAAATGTATTGAGTAATTTAAAAATCATTGTATAAACATTGCAAGAACATGAAATAATCAGAATTTTCTCCAGAACTTGGAAAAATGCTAGTCATTTTTACGGAATTATCACACAATTTCTCAGGACTGACAATAACTTGATGCTAACCTTCCTAATTTCAAAGAAAAAGATATATTGTTTACTTCCGCATTATGCATGGCAAAATCCCGAGAAAAACATCCTCAAAGAATTATACGAGCTTATAAAATTATGAGAATGCTAACTTCAAATAGAGACAAAAAATACATTTTTTTTCGCAATATTATTGCAAATTCGACAGAAAAATATGAAATTTTGCTTTGTCATTCTTCATAATTTATTAAGAAGGTGAGAATGTACAGAAAATGTTATGTGTTTTTTCTAGCTAATTTCAGAATGGACATAGAAACTTATTAAAAGTGTAAATCAAAGAAAGTCCATTCAGATAAATATTTTATATTTTTCTTACACTTTTTTTTTATTTTGCACTTTCTACCTGAGAATGGAAAAAGCATGGCAATCATCTTATGATATAGGAAATAATCAAAGAACTTTCTATGTAAATATTAAACCTTGATTTTGTTTCAAAAAATTTCATCTGCATCTATCATCCAGAATTTGTAAATCTAAATAAACTTTTCAATGTTCAATTAAAAATTAAGTAATCGTCAATATTCATTGCAGTGATTTTGACACCCTCGTTTTAGTCAGTGTTCCGTGATCCTTCTACAGCAATGCAAATTTTTACGGGAACCATTCTTCTAGCAGCCGCAATTTTTCTGCTTGATTCTGTTGGTAAGTGAATTAATATTTATAAAAAATACGACCGGTTTTTAAAATGTTTAGTGCATTTTGAGTATAACTGGTAACTTTTTAGAAAACAAATACACGCCTGTTTGGAATAATTTAGAGGCGATAACAAATTTTTCATTGAAATTTTCGGTGAGTTCTGTTTCTCGGGTTTTCGGGTCGGGGTTCGAACCCCGTCTCTTTAAAAAAATTTTTTTTTTAAACTTATGTAATATCTTAATTCAATTTACATATTCTGATTTTAGTACCAAAATGTGCTAAATTTTACTGTACTTTTTTGTGTTTCGTGGCAGATTTAAACAATTCCTTTAAATTAACAGCATTGGAACGATTTGTTTGAAATCATAAAAGTAAATTTCAACTGACGAAAAATACCGCATTTATATAATTTGAATATTTTGTTCATTTAGACATCCATAAGAAAGACATCCTCGAATTTTTATGATGGTTAAACATTTTTCGCGATCAGGAGAATTTTTTCTGGATGAAATCTAGTTTTTAGATTTTTCTGAAAAATAACAGAAGTGTATTGTATAATTATTTAAAACAAAATCAATCCTTTTTGTAGACTGACAGTATTTATGAATTTCAAATCATCAATAGAATCACAAATATTTAGTTTTTCTGAAGGCTGGTAAAGGTGATTTAACGGTTGCAGTAAATAAAGATGATTATAATAATAAAATTGAAAAGATTTTCAAAAATTATTATTCATACAAGAATATTAAAACTAGTATTGTTCTAATTATCAAAAATATATTTAATGACATAGCTATTAGATTAAAGAAAAAAAATTAATTAGTTATCAATGTGCATACCGTTTTAAAGCTTTGGACCCACTCCGTCGGCTTGCGGGTTCGATTCCCGTCTCGCACTCTGGAAGAGCCTCGGCGGCCCATGCAGTGAACACTAGCCTAGCAAGGGAGTTGTTCATCTCCGGAGAGTCGTGGGACCGGTACCTCTAGAGAAAAAGATTTTCTCTAAGTACTTAAAGCTGTTGCTTTTGGTGGTTCGGAACCCACCTTAATCTGTAGGTCCCCCTTCCACCACCAAGTAAGTGTGTGGGGGGTGGGTAAAGAAATAAAGAAGAAGCTGCAAGAAAAATGTAAATTCTTAGGGGACACATTAGAAGCTTCCAAGTTTAAAACCTTAATTTAAGTTGAAGGCTATTCGTTTCTACTGTTGGATCTTCCACTTAAAATTTATAAAATTCTATTTCAATGATTCTAGCGCCACTTCCTTACACTAGTTTTTTTGTCAAAAATACTTGGGTACCTAAAGATCTTAGATGCGTTCCACTAGTACCTCCATCACAGAATTTGCATATTTTCTACATGGCATAATTTTTTTCTGCTTTTTTTGGAGAAACTACCCTTAAAATAAAATATGTACTTAAACTAAAAGTAAGCATGTTAGAATTTTTGAGTTTTTTGGGCTTTTCTTGAGAACCAATACCTTTTGTTACGCTCTTTTATTATGTCAAAAAAACGGAATTTTGAGACGGAGGTGCTGGCCTCCAGCACCTTCACTTCAGAAAGTTGAAAGAACTTAAAAAATCAATCATGCAAGAATTTTCGGCTTTTTTGGGCTCTCAAACACTGGAATAATTAATTTTGAAAAAAGCCCCTATATGTAAAAGTTTACACTTGAAATAAAATATGCACTTTAACTAAAATTAAGCATATCAGAATTTTAGACTTTGTTGGCTCTCCTTTGACAACAATGCCGATTTTCAGTCTCTCTTATTTTTTCAAAACCCCTAAGTCTTTGGTGGAGGTGGTGGCCGCCGGCACCTCCACTACAATAAAATTTGAAAAATTAAAATATTTAACAGCGCCAGAATTTCGAGCTCTTTTGGGTTCTTCAAAAATTCAAAAATTAATTCTTATGAAAGAACCCCTATTTCCGAAAAAATAACCTTAAAATAAAATATGTACTTAAAAAAAAGTAAGCATATTAGAATTTCGGGCTTTTCTCGGCTCTTCTTGGGAACTAACACAGATTTTTGAGCTCTTTTATTTTTTTCGAAAAAACGGAGATTTGAGGCGAAAGTACTGGCCACAAGCACCTTCATTACAGAATATTAAAAAATTAAACAATTATTTACGCCAGAATGTTGGGATTGTTTGGGCTCTGAAATACTAGAATTTTTTTAACAAACCTTATATTTTACAGTCTACCTTAAAATAAAATATGCACTCTGATTGAATTTTTGATACACTTCAAGAATATATTTTCTTAATCTAAGAATATGAAGTATCAGATCAATAGAATTAGCCGCAACTGAACACTATTTCTCAACGAAAAAAAGTTATTTTCGAAATTATTGTTAAATAATCTTCATTTTTTAAATTATTAAAATACGTAATTCTCGCACAATGTAACTTGCGAATATGATCGCAGGCTTAATCGCTTTAAAAAATCGCACTCCACGAGGATTCGAAACCCTACCTCTAAAAAACCTAAACTAGTGTCCTAACCGCGCGCTCTACCGACTTCGCTATCGAAGCACTTGGATCTCGGTGACAAAATCCCGAGCAAGAATTTCAAGGCAGTGTCGTGCGAAGTCGTATGGCGAGCCTCAACCATCTCCAAAATAAACGTTGTAGAACTCAATATTTCTTTTAAGAAAACAGCTTTTTGATGATACTTGAAAATTTTCGAGAGACTTTAATACACCATTTTTTATTTATAAACATTTTATAATTGAATGTTACTTATTTCAAAGAAGGCTTTATACTTTTGTTTTCTTAACATATTTAAAAATGTTATAAAATATCTAAAAGTAATAAACAATAAACAAAAATTCTCCACAAAATGCGCAGTTTTAAATTTATCCACCTCTTTTATTGTATATAAAACTTTTTTACTCAATTTTTAATGATAAACTAAATTTCTTAAATAATAATATAAAATATGTGAAAAACTGAAGTAAGTTTGACTTATTTAACAAGGGACTTAACACTTGTTGATTTTAAATATGTAAAACGCTTGAAAACGACCCGAAGGTAATGAATAATAAAGGAAAGTTGCATATACAAAAATTCTTTAATAACATCAATGACAAAAAATAATGTTCTGCTATACGAAAATTTTCATAAACTGTAAAGTTTTTAATTTATCAAATTCTTTTATCAGACATTGTTTACTAAGATTTGAATATGGGATTGCTTTCCTAAAACAACAATTTAAATTTGCAAAAAATAACACAGGCCAACAATTCTCAGAACCAGAGACCAGACCTACTATACCCGAAGGTTTTTGCCCCAAGCCCAGTAACTTTCGAGCCCATAATCTGAGACTCCCATAACCCGATTTCCTCTACCCCCAAACCCGGTTACGTGCGTATCATTGAGCATAAACCCCTACAATCCAATTTCCTTAACCCCCGATCCTT
>NC_046666.1:29862565-29888621 GCF_010883055.1 Belonocnema kinseyi
TCGAAAACTGAGGGTGATGGAATTTTTCTGAGGTCGGATTCGGATTCAGCGCAGCAAAAACCTTCGGGTATACTAGGTCTGGTCTCTGGTTCCGGACCTTTGGCAAATTTTGTCGGCCTGTGTAATTGAAGTTCACTTATTTTACAAAGGGCTCAATACTTTTTTCTTTAATAATGTATTCCGCTTAAAGACGATCTAAACCTTATAAGAAATTAATAACTTTTGAGTTAAAAACCGCTTTAATAACCTCAGTGACAAATAAATATTTTCTGATTTTTAAAAACCTCTGTAAAACGCACAGTTCTCGATTTATTTAATTATTTTATTGTGCTTTTTAATTCAGTTTTGTAATTTAAAATAACAATTTCAAAAAAAAATGTAAAATACGTAAAAAAAAAATTGATCGCTAGTTGAAATATTACCCATTCAAAAACGTGCTCGATATTTGGTTTTTATTTCAAGCATAAAATACTTCTAAATCAGAAGAAAAAAGAATTCTGTGAAGAAACGTTTGGTGCAAGAACTTGCAGGTCAAAAGTGATAGGGTCTCACGGTGGTCGGATGAAAAATATTTATTTGCTTCCTCCTTGCATTCTTAATTATTTTATTTTAAAAAATTCTGTTGACTTTTTTAATTTTTCAAATTTTGTATAGTGGAGGTGCTGGTGGCTAGCAGCTCCGGCAAAAACTTCGCTTTTAAAAAAAAGAAAAGAGTAAGGGTTGTTTTCGAGAATTAATTTTTGCGTTTTTAAAGAGCCCATTAAAGCCAAAAATTCTGGCGCGGTTAATTTTTTTTTTCTTCAAATTTTATGTCGTGGAAGTGCTGGCGGCCAGCACCTCCACTAAAAAAACCGTTTTTTCAGATAAATAAAAAAGACTGAAAATCGAGATTGCTGCTAAAGAAGAACCCAAAAAATCCCAAAATTTTGATATGCTGACATTTAATTTAAGAGCATATTTTATTATAAGGGTAGTCTTTAAAAGGTAGGTGTTGGTTTTTCAAAATTAAGTTTTGCAGTTTTCGAGATCCCAAAAAAGCCTGAAATTGTTTAAAATCTTTAAAATGTTTTGAAGTTCTTGCAATCTAAAAATACTGTACACTTTTTGAACCCTGTATTAGAACTCTTTATGAATATTTTGTAATATTTTTTAATTCTTTTCTATTCAATTAAAATCATTGAAAAATTGAAAAACTTTTGAAATGTTGGTAAAATGTTTGAAATCTTTGTTAAAGCTTCTAAACCAATTTGAGATCCTTGCAAATCTTTGAAATTTTTTTAAATCATTGTGAGATCTTTGAAATCTTTGTAAGATCTTCTAAGCAAATTTGAAATCGTTTAAATGTCTTGAAATCTTTATGAAATTTTTATCAAACATTTGTAAAACATTGTGAATTCATTAAACTTCTGGAAATTTTGGTGAAATCGTTCGAAATTTTGGTGAAATCTTTGAAATCCTTGAAATAGTTGAGAAATTTTTAAAATCATTAAAATCTTCTAAGCAAATTTGAAATTGTTGCAAATCTTTGAAAGTTTTTGAAACCTTTGAATTTAAAATCGTTATAAAATTTGTATGCTATTTTTAAAACATTTGTAAAATATTTCGTATTCATTAAAATTTTCGAAATGTTTGAGAAATCTTTTGAAATTTTGGTGAAATCTTTGAAATATTTGTGAAATGTTTAAAATAATTGAAATCTTCTGAACAAATTTGAAATCGTTGCAAATATTTTGAAGTCTTCTTAACAAAATTGAAATAGTTGCAAATATCTGTGAAAAGTTCTGAAATCTTAGAAATCTGGTTTACTATACCCATTTTAAAATCCTTATAATCGTATGAAAGTTTTAACCTTCGAAATCCTTTTAAATATTATAAAAACATTGAAATATTTTGAAATCTTTGGAATTATTTTGTGACCTTAATTTGAAAAACAACTTACAAAAGACTTTTATTAGCTTTCACACCTATTTTAAACAAGTGTTATGTCGATGGCATTTTAGCTATTGTTCCCACCGTCAAGACTGAAGTTTTTAAAAATTATTTAGTAGTATTTCTTGTGTATTCATAATGTGTCCCCTAAGGGTGTACATGACTTCCATTCCTTACAATCTTTGCGTTTAAATCTATATATTTTTTACCATCTTATTCTTTCTATATATACAATTATTTACAACTATTTACATAAAGTCTTATATCTAGTTCCTTATTTCTATTTCCTGCGATAGCGCAATTTGGGACTTGTTAGCAATTTGGGACTTGTTCTCTTGAAAATTTACCTGGTGATATTTATCTAATTAAATTTAAATTTTGTAATAAAGCTTACTTAGTTGAAACTAGCCGGATATTAAAAATCAGAATTATTGAAAACGAAATAAATTCTGAAATTGGGATTTTTAGGACAAGTTTTTCACAACATTCTTGAAATGTCAATTATCACTTTGATTTTGATTTCAAAAATATTAAAATATCAGCTACAGAAAAAACACTTATCAACAGCGTATTATTGAGCATATCTTCCTAAAAAAATTTGGAAAGATTTTAGTTAAATTACACACTGAAATGATAAATATCTATAAAATTAATTAAAGAATTATAAAATAATGCCATCACTCACTTTTAATTTAAGCTTCTTTCGCGCTTTCTCGTCAGTTGTTTCAATGAAAACACATCTATTTTTTTCAAAAATTATTTCTAAACTGTCATTTTTTGTTCGCCCTTCCTAACCTACGATAAAGTTCCTTTCCTATTTTAAAATTGTAGTAATTTTGTAGTTTGTCCAAAAACGTAATTTTTCAAAAACTTAATCGTTTTACGGATAAATCAAAAACTTCGCGTTTTATCTAAAAGTTAATAAAAGAAAATTTATAGACCTTTTTGAGCTGCAAAAATCGTTTTGAATCATCTTTTGTCTTTTCTGGCATACAGACAGATTCAGAGGGTCTCAAAACGTTGAGATTCAACATAAAAAGGAGGGGGAGGGTCAAATTTTAAGTAAGAATAAAACCTCCTTTGATGAGAATGTAAAAAAATGTATCAAAATTCGCTTTGACTGTTCTTGAAATTTTCTTTATTCGATAAGCATAAGGGTTTTCTTCTTACCAGAAGGTATTGTTTGTAGGGATGTCAAATTTATTTCAAATTTATTATAAATAAAACTATGTTTCTGAATATCTGCGAAAGCGTCTCAAATCTTTTTTTTACAGAATCAGCACGTTCTTTTACAGAAGGCGGTCGCGTATTTTATCGCTATAGGAAGTTTCAACCAGGTATAACAACATACGCGGGAATTCCACATAGAGCATGGCTACCGACAGCCCTACGCATTAATGTAAATTCAGGACCCAATATACGTATCTACACCTATAGGGTGAACGGATGGATGGATCTGAATCGTGTATTACGTAATCGAGTCCAAGCAATACAACGGAACTTAGAACAAGTTCAACAACAACTAGCCCAACAACCACAAGACCAACAACCACAAGCCCAACAACTACAAGCTCTACAACCACAAGCCGAACCACCTGTGCATCCACTCCAGCAATGGCAACAAGTCCCATCACGCGTTTCTCAAGAGAGGATGAAGAAATAATGTAAATGTGAAAAATATATGTGAATTTCCCGAATAAAAACTGAAAATTCTGATGCAAAGTACTTTGGGTGTATTGGTTTGTTCTCATTTTATGCGCTTTTTGCTTTTACCTATGTGTTGAATTAATTGGCTTAGTCATAGTGAGAAATTTGTTCTGACATCAAAAAAGGAAAACTTTGAACAATGGGTCAGTCAACGTTTTAGTAAAGGGAAATTAGGATTATCAGTAAATTATCGTTGTTTCCTGTTGTTCTTCTAAAGTATTTTACGTAATAAGATCAGAAATTTCCGAGGGGCTATTCACTGAGAGTCCATGTTAGCCTCTCTATAGTACGAGGGTAGGATGAAAAGTTTTCAAGCTGATAAGGCAAAAGAACTTTGAAAGGTTAGGGAACAAATGATAATCGCTGGGAGTCGAATCTGGTGAATATGATGCATCAGGGGATAATTACAACTTCAATACGTTCATTTTAGTTATCGCAACGACCGACCCTTAGGGAGACGCGTTGCCGTAGTGCAACACAATTTTTTTCTTCGCCAACTGAGGTAATTAATTTTTCATTTCTTCCTTCAAACGTTGCAATAACTCTCCGCTCTATTGATCCTTCATGGTTTTACACTTCTCCAAGTAATCATTGAAGATAATTTCTTTCTCATCCAAAAAAAAAACAGTCGCCTTGACCCTCTTGGCCGATAAAACTGTGTTTGCCTTCTTGGGGATTGGTTCACCTGGTCCTATCCATTGTTTCGTCTGTTGTTTACTTTCTAGAGTGTAGTGGTGAATCCAAGTTTTATCCACAGTTATAAATCGACGCAAAAATTTGCTATGGTTTCGCTTTTACAGCGCCAAATATTCCAGTGAAACAATTTCCTGGGTTATTTTTTGATCTGCTGTCCGCAAACGCAGCAACCACCTAGCACAGTGCTTCATCATACCCAAATGTTGTTTTAAAATATTACGTACACGTTCAGTTGACATCCTAGTAGCCTCAGTTATTCCAGTTACCTTTAATCTGCGCTTCTTTATCACCATTTTATAAATTTTTCTATGATTTCGGGAGTTGCGACCTCAGCGGGGCGTTCTGAACGTGGTTCGTCAGAAGCGCTCGTGCGACTTTTCTTAAATTCAGAAACCCACTGTTTAACGGTCGAATATGAAGGGGAAGATTCTTCAGTGTGAAATCCATTTCTTCTTTAATTTAAAGTGGTGTTCGGCCTTTTAAATAAAAGTATTTAATGATCAAATGACTCTGATTTCTTCATTTTTGCAAAAACAATCGAGGTGTATTGTTCAGTAGGCTCTTAAATGTAGACTAATAGAGCAATCAATTTGAAAATTGATCTGAAAAATTTGTTTGAATCCACCCAGAAATAAATGCATTTTTGTTGTTTTGGAAAAAAAGATATTTGGAGGTGCCGCAAGCCCCATGAAGTATAACACGTATTTCCCATGAGAAAAAAAGACGCGTTTGTCAATCTTATTCAGAATCCTCAATATTATTTCAATCGAGTTGAAATTCAATATTTCCCTTCGAAATTAGCCATAGGTTAGAAATGAAACATCACTTTATAAATATCATCAACATAAGTATGTTTTATAGGCTCCAAAAGAACCTCATTAGTACAAAAATAGGTTTCGCAAGTTTTTGACGCTAATTATGACTTTGTTTGCGGTTTTTAATGCAAATTGCTTCCGTAACATAAAAGACTATTTCATGCTGATAACTAGATGTTTAAATACATTTTCTAAACATTTCATTTTTGTTTTCAGCCATTTTCTCGTAGAATGGAATTAGAAAGACGCTGTTTTTTGTTTTCAAAAATTCTATATATGCAACCTTTCAAATTAATCTAAATTGTCTGTTGTTACTAATTGTTCAAACTAAAAATTTTTTTAGCACTTCTTATGAGCTTTTGTTTTCAAGGTTACATGGTTATAAGGTTACATGGCCAAAAAGTAAAATGAATAATAGTATAAAAATGGAAATGTCCATTAAAAATACAAAAAATGACAACTTTGACAATTGGTCTTGGGTTGATTTGCACACCAGTGTCTCAAGCAAGGGGTAATTTAACCCTTAAATGACACACCTCCAGAAAATAACGTAGCTAACACTTGGGGTCTTTAGACCCCAACGTTTTTAAACTGTTGTAAAGAGTTTAATTTTGGATATTTTTGTTAAGATGTTTTTTTTGGGTATTCTTAAACATCTCTTGTAAAGAATCAATCGGTATAGTAACTAAAATTTTATTTCTAACACCTTGAAAAATAATGAAAAATGAATGGAATTTACGAATTTTTATGTTCGTTGAAAAATATTCTGGGGTCCAATGGACCTCCAGTGTCATTTAAGGGTTAAAATCTTCATTATGTGACGCGATCCTAGAAAAAAACTCTTCTTGGGTAGCCGTACCGATTCTGGGGAACTTTTATTTTTTGTAAAAAAACTGAGTTCGGAGCTCGAGGTGCTGCCTGCTAGCACATTCACTACAAAAAATTTAGAAAATCAACAGCGCCAGAATTTTGGGCTTTTTTTGGGCTCTCAAAAAATGCGAAAATTAATTTTCAAAAAACAACCGCTGTCTCCTAATAATGACCCTTAAAATATAAGTAAAAAGTCAATGGTTTTGCGTGGTTCACAAAACACTGTCGGAAAATATCTAAATAAAAAAGAATCATAATATTCACCCTCGAAAAACTCTAGACTGTACCCATTTTCCAAAAGTAATAGTAAAAAAATTAAATAAAGAAACACCCTTGATGCATTTAACCAAATCCTCCTCAGCTTTCTTCAACCAAAAAATCTACAAGGATTTTAATAAACAATAACTACCACAAAGACTTTCCCAACAATCTTTCTCATCTCCTCATCTCCACATCAACATTGAACAACACTTGAGAAATACCCTTATCAAACTTAAAGAACCAATTCTCACCCTCCATGAACTAAAGCCTCCAAAAAATTTTGAAAGTCTCACCTTTATCAATTATAACAGCAACAAATATTTCGAATTGAAAATAATTATCATATTCACTGTTTCAAGAATTCAGTTGATGTACATCACCAGTCAAATTTAGAGAATCAAGTCTGCAAAACAATTTTAAGTCGTTTTGGAAGTTTCAGTTTGTGGAGAGCAAGACAAGGTTCTTTAAGGTTCATAAGGGTAGTTCTCAAATGTTGGTGAATGATACTGTGCAGATCAGAATATGAAAAAGTTTGTTGAGAAAGTCTTTGTGGTAATTATTTTTCATTTAAGTCTTTATGGGTATTTTAGTTTAAGACAGCTCAGCAGGGTTTTATAAATGCATCAAGGGTGTTTTTTGTTTTATTTTTTTATTATTACTCTGAGAAAGTGGGTATAGTTGCGAGTTTTTCGAGGGTGAATAGTACGATTCTTTTTTATTTCGGCAATATTCGTTTTTTTAGATAAGTTAATGCAAGCTCAACCTACGGTGTACTTTTTCTCGTACTTATTCAATAAATTGTCCTTTGAATTTTTTTGGAGTGTTAGGGTTGATTTTTAAAAATTATTTGAGGTTGTTTTTGGAAGCCCAGAAAGCCAAATAATGCATACATTATTTTAAGGGTAATATTAAGGAGAGGGGTTGTTTTTTGAAAATTGAATCTTGCAGTTTTTGAGAGCCAAAAAGAAAACAAATTGGCGTTGTTGATTTCTTTAATTTTTCCAATTTTCTGTAGTGGATGTGCTGGCGCCTAACACCTCTTCTCAAAAGTCTGGTTTTTAGAAGAAAAAAAGAGAGCTCGAAAATCGAGACTGGTGCCAAAGAAGAGCCCAAAAAACCCCAATATTCTGATATGCTTACAATTAGTTTCAATGCATATTTCATTTTAAGACTAGTTTTTATAAGATAGGGGTTTTTTTTTTAATTAATTTTTGCCGTTTTAAAGAGCCCAAAAAAATCGCAAAATTCTGCCTCGGTTCATTTTTTTAATTATTTCAATTTTTTTTAGTGGAGGTGCTGGCGTCCAGCACCTCCACCCAAAAGTCGGTTTTTTAAGAAAACTAAAAGAGTCCAAAAATTGGCATCATTTGCCAAAAAAAAACCCAAAATTAGGATATGAGAAAATACTTAAATTCCGTTTTGCAGGTGCTAGCGGAATTCAATTTATAGGGACATAATATTATACAAAATAAAATCAAGTTTTTATTGCCATTATGTACTTAATTTTCTCTAGAAATTTTTATGATTTTATTTGTAAAATTTATTTTGGAATAAATTCATCATTTACGTTCAAAGGGACACGTATGCTTTTTCAGCGATTACGTATGTCTGTCTGTCTGTCTGTCTCTACGTTCGTACGTTCTTTTTTTGGTAATAAAAAAGGACGAGTTTGTTTCTCAGCTATTTTGGATAGAAATACCAAAAGTTAAACCATTAAAAATTCTTTTTTTAAATTTCTTCAAGATTTAAAAATTGTATGTGTGGCCATTCGTAGTACTCAGAAAGCCGAACAATTTATTTTTAGAAAAAACACGTTGCTTTTTGAATACCCTAAAACATTATCGTTACAAGTTTTAGAATTTCCTTAGAAGATTGAAAATTCAAATTTTTATTGCACAAAAAATATTTAAAACTTCCATTTGGTGCTCAACAAATAAACAACATTTCAAGGTCGAATCTACTCAAGTTGAATTCTGTCTAAAATACTGGGAAAAATAGATAATGAATTCATTATTAACTGGTCACTTTATTATTTATTGCAACTTCACAAATATTATTAAAAAAATTGGATCTTTCAGATAATACTTTTTCTATGTTTTTAAAATACAAAGAAAAAAATGTTACCGCAAAACCTAACTTTTTTTATTTAATCCCATCTTTTCTTAGATTTCCTGCGTATATAAGAAACAGGATGGACGCTGAACCGGGAAAACCGGGAAATGACTGACAGTTTTAGGAGACCGTGAAAAACCAGAAAATGATCGTGAATTTATTTTTTGACGGGAAACTTGATAAACTTTTAATAATAAAAATCTTTTCAACTTTGATTTAAGCCAATTTTTAAATAATTAGTTTAATTTTAATCTTTTTCAATTATGATATGGTTTATTTCAGAATGTGTAATTTGAAAATCTTTCACTTTAAAAAATTTTCATTTTAGATGTTTAATATTTTAACGTACATTCAAATTTAAAGAATTTTAAAATGCAGTTTTAAAGAGTTAAATATTTGAAAATTAAAAGCGTTCAAAATCCAAGATTTTAGATAAAAAGCATTTTTGGTTGATCAACTTTGAATATAAATTAATTAACGATTTTTTAAATTGAATTGTAATTTAAGATTTGAAAAGTCGATAATAATTGATTGTACCAGACAATTCGGTATCATTTTATAATTTTAGAAAGTTCAGATTTTCACGCTAAAAATTAAGCTGATTTCATTAGAAAGTCTTGTCAGTTAAACAAATGTAAATGCCGTATTGAAACTTCATGAAATATTTTTAATTTGAAAAAAAATGTAAAACAACATGTAGATGTATTAAGATTTTTAAATAAAATTTTATAGAATGTTAAGGATTTTAAAAATATTAAAAATGAAAATAATTCAGCTTTTAATTTGAACAGGGATTTTTCTATTTTTTTACAAATTGAAAGTTGGAACTGGAATTTATCTAGAATAATAATAATTATGGCTTGAGAGCGGAAATGTTCAAATTTTAACAAATTCCGAGCCATAACTCGAAATTTTTAGAAAAAAATTCTGAATTGGAACAGGAACTTTTTTCAAAGAATTCTAATTCTGAGTTGAAGCAGGGATTTTAAAATTTTTAACCAATTCCGTTTTGAATAGAATTAAATCTCCAGATTTGAACAAGGAATTTTTAATCAATATTGAGTTGGAACTGGAATTTATCCAAGAGAATAACAATTCTGAATGGAAAATTTAATTTTTTAAACAAAATCCTAAGTCTGAGTTGAACAGAAGTATTTTCAAACAAAATTTAAATTCTGAATTTGAACAGGGAATTTTAATAAAAAATTTGAATTATTAGTAGAAATGGAGAAATAAAAAATAAATAAAAAAATTGGCTGCTGAATACAAAAAGTCCCTAAATGAAACCTCAACCATGGTGTTAAAAGGTTTCTAATGAAGTTAATGTTATGTCAATGTTATATATTTTTTAATTATTTCAAATAATTTTCCAGACAATATAAAACTTCTTACTTTCGGGATAATTTCTCTTAACACAAACCATTATTTATTCATAGTTTTTCAGTTACAATTACAATGTTCTTTGTGAAACTACATAATTGTAAAACCGCAAACAATTTTGAAAATTATTAATTAGTGAAAGCTAAAAAATATACATATAGAGTTTGCAAAATGATTGCAATTTTCTATGGAAAATAAACAAAATTTAGCACATAAAGATCCTGAAATTGTATAATTAATTTGTAGCTCACTGATTTTCAAGAATTTAAACAATAAACATTTTTTTTAACTTTGTTCAAACAGACAGTAGGCAACATTTGTAGATTGGGAACAGACTACAAGGCTTACAATGTCACAATATTAACTTCCTATTGTTTGAATAAAGTCAAGAATGTTAAACCGTCGCTTCGCTCTATTAAAATTTTCTACTTTCTGTTGTTTTAATTTTTAATAACATTTTTAAAAATTATTATATAAATTAATTCACTATACTAAATTAAAAAATAAGTAAACTAATCGAATTATTAATTTTATACTAATCTTCGGTGGCTAAGTATTCACTAAAAAAATCTGTAAAATTTTATTTGTAATTCTTTAAATTTTATCAATTTTTATTTAAAAAGACTTTGAAGTATCTTTTACATACGGAAAAAATCTATAGAAATTTAAAAAAAATTCTTTGGGAATTCAATGACATACTTATTCAAGCTAATGCTTTTTCAAGACGAAGATATTTTACTTCTTTTTAACTTTGTCCAAACAATTAGAAAGAAATTTTTCTTTAAAAAATAGCTTTGTCACGAAAATTTTCAAAGCATTTTTGTCGCTCTTCCTCAATGCCGATTGAGGTATTTGAAAAACTCATAGTCAGAAATGTTGCCAAATACAAAATCATAATAGAACTGACAAAAATTTTTTTAAACTTTCTATTTATAATGTCATTATTACATCTTTAGTTAAACAATTTATTTTTAATATAGAAAAATGGATATTTTTAATAAAATAGTTTAATTTCAAACCAAACTGATGCATCTTTGAAAAAAATTAATTCTGAACAAAAAGAGTAATAGCTGATATTTCCAAAATAAACAAATTTGATTTTAAATGAAAATCTGTCAAATCGACCAAACAGTTATGAATTTAAAAAATTTAGTCAAACCTTCGAACGAGAAAGATTTTTCAATCAATAAGAAAAAAATCTCATGTAAAATTGAGAGTTTTTAAGTCAAAAAGATAAAAAAATTTTATTTCTTAGCAAAAATGAAATAGCTACATTTATATTTAAAAAAATTAATTTTCAACAAAAAAATACGAATTTACGATAATATTTATTAAAATTTTAACCAAAAAGGTGTACTTTTGACTAAACTGATACATTTCAATTTTAAAAAAATAGTAATTTTTAACCAAGCAGTTGAAGTTTTAACCCAGAAGATAACTATTCTTACAAAAAATACAATTTTTTAACAAAATAGATGAATTTTTAACAAAAAATATAATAGCTAAATTTTCAATTAGAGACATAAGTTTCTAATAAATTAAAAAAAAAATTTTAACAAACGATTCTAATTTTTAATAAATGTTTGAACCTAATAGTTGCAATTTTAACGAAAACCTATGATTTTCTAAAAAAAGATTCGACGAAATAGATCAAATATTAGGATTACATAAAAATCTATTTCATTAAATATTCATTCCTTTGGCTGAAAGGATTTTTTTATTGCAGAATTGATATATTTTGCAGTACTAAAAAAATTAAAAGGCAGGTATTTTTTTTATTTTTGTATAAAAATCAAATTGATTTCAATCAAAACGACTAAAGAATTTTTTTCGTCATAAAATATAAATAAAATTATTTTCTCAAAAAAATGAAGGGGGGTCAACCACCCCCACATATTTTCAAAACAGTGCTGAAATTTTTTAAACCCTAAAAAACAAATTTTTTAAATATACATATATTGTGCACATGCGACAAAAATCAAGTCGACTTTTTCTACAAAAAATTTTTTAACAAATTACTGAGGGTAGCAACCCCTAAGCCAACATGAATGAAAAATTACGCTTGAGTGAACCATCCCTTAATTTTTTTAAATGCGCTGAAAAAGCTAATCGGGGTGGTTACCCCTAAAAACTGTTTATTTTCTGTCTATGATAATATACACTTTCTATATATAAAGAAAATTGGGAAAACAGTTTCATAACGAATAAAGTGAAAAAGATTCCATCCAACATGAATAAAAAATTACGCGGGTGTAAAGCACCCCCAAATTATGTATAAAATTAATGTACATCTAAGAAAAAAGATCTTTAAAGAAAATTTCTTTTACGTTTCTTTTAGCTTTCCTAAAGTAGTTTAATTTAAAAAAATCATTTAAATCATTAAAAATTATACATATTTTGTAGAGAAAAATAATACGTATTTTTTATCAATTTTCTTTTAGAATAGAGTTAGAAAATCACAAATTTTAGAAAAATTTGCCATTTGTTTTAATTTTCAATCAGAGGGAGGTAATAGTTAATCAATTCTAACAAGAGCGATTGCTTGAATAATTTATTATTATTGTTAATAATATTCTTCTAAAATAATGCTACAATCATTCAGCTTACAAAAAAAATGACTTAGTCAAATTTTTAATTCAAAAAAGTTAAATAATAATAATTATAGTCCAGAAAAATTGTTCTTTAAACAATGCATTATTTGTATGAATAATATTCCATTCGAATAATGTTGGAAAGATGCGGTTTCTTCAAAAATTTCTAGCTTCCTGTCCATTTTTCAATTAGAGTAAAGCAATAGTTAATGCAAGGTAAAAAAATAATTGTTTAAACAATTTATTATTATGTTTATTGATATTCTCTTAGAAGAATTCTAGAAAATTGCAGTTAAAAAAATCAATTTTTAAAGAAATGAGTTCAATAATGAATTATAGCAAATAAATGTAATTGCTTAAACAATTTTTATTATTATTATTCCATTGGATTAATGCTAGAAAGGGGCGGTTTTTTCTGAAATGTCTGAATTATTGTTCAATTTTTAATTGTAAAAAGATGCAGTTTTAAAAAAAAAATTTCAATAATTGATCTATTTTTTAACAGAAGTGACTTAATAATTAATTGGATTTAGCAAAACTAATTGCTTGAACATCTTATTTTTTTATCACTATCTTCATCTATATCAATGCCAGATAGTAGACTTTTTTCGGAAATTTTTATATTTCTGTCCATTTTTCACTTAGTGAGGTAATAATTAAAGAAAGTTCATAAAAAAAGTTTTTTCAACAATTTTATATTTTTTATAATTTCATCTCTTAGATAAGTGCTAAACAGTAGCGGTTTTGCTGAAATGTTTAAATTTTCTTTTCCTTATTAGTTATGAATAAATAATAAATACACATAGAAAAATATTTTTTTCACGCTTTGCAATAAGCATCTTGCCACAATTAAAAATAAATCTTTTTCAAATTATTCAAAGACCTAGTCCTTCCACCTGCTCCTAATTATTTCATTAATTATTCTTTTCTTTTGCGTGAGACAGCTTTCTTGTTTAAATTATTATTTTTTTAAAAATTGGGAAAAGGGCAATGGTATTTAGTGAACATAACAATATTATTGGCAAAATAATTTGTGTTGAGGTTGACTTATGACAAGCAATATTAACTTGTTTAAACAACCTTTTTATTTACTTTTATTATTTATTACCTTACTAAGTTAAAAAAGGACAAAAAATGATGAAAATTGATTAAGAAACTGCAACTATTAGACATTTGCATGTATTTAGATAGTCATAAAGAACAATAATTTATTTAAACAATTATTTTATAAAGATCAATGTTTCTTATATTATAAATTTTCTAAAATCAATAACCTACTGTTTAAACAATTCTATAAACTCAGATAGAGCGACATAGTAGCTTCCCCCTAGCATGGAAATCAAAAAATAAAATTCCTCCTCCTAATTGGTTTTAGCAGAAATCTTAATTTGCTTGTACTGAAATATAAGGTTAGAAAATATTTGGAAATATTCTTTTTTTCTATTGTTAAAGAAGAACCTCCCTTTATGAGGAAGAAAATTTGTCTGCTAACCAGATGGAATAAAAAATTCAGAAAACGAAGGGAAATAATTAAATTTATAGTTCTTTTCAGCAGTGTTTTTAGTTTTTATTCAAAAAAATTACACGTATTTTTCATGTTTTTTTTAAGTTTATAAAATTCTAAAGAAAGTTTTCGAGCCTAATTTTTAATTTATTTTTTTTTTAGAAATTAATAAATTTAACGAAAAAAATGGCCATTTTTTCTATTTGACATTCCCGGTGCTTGTCATTAATTGGAGAATTGCTTTAAGTTATATTGCAAGAAATTGAAAGAAAGACAATAATTTAATGAAAAAACTTTCTCTTAAGACTATTCTTGTTAATATTATAAAAAAATTTAATAAACAAATGCATTATTCAGGCATTTGTCGTCAATACAATTTTTTTTTCGTTGTCAATTTTTTTCAAAATTAGGAACCTTCTGATAATTTCAGAAAAACTCATAATTTGTTGATAAATTTTATGATCTTTTTGAACAAATTTATTAAGCAAATAAATTATTGGGGCGTCTGTTAAAAGAAAAATTACTTGTGAAGTGGGAACTTGACGATAATTTTAGTAACATTTATAATTAGTTGATTAATTTTATGTTTTTGTTGAACAAATTTTATTTAAAAATACATGATTCGGGGATTTATCGACGAAAAACTAGTTTTTTTTCAAATTCTCTCCTTTTTAACAAAAACATAAAATTATTCAACTAATTATGAATGTTACTGAAATTATCGTGAAGTTCCCAATTGAAAGTACTGACATTGAAAAAAGCGAGTTGTACCGTTGACAAATGCCCAAATAATGCATTTGTTTAAAAAGATTTTCGAAAAAAATTATAAAACGTGTGTGGAATAATGCATTTGTTTATTAAATTTCTTTTCTAAAATCATAAATTTTAATCTAAAAATTATGAACTTTTTTAAATTATCATAAGGTTTCTGATTTTTAAAAATTGACGTCGAAGTAAACGGATTTTTCTGGGACAAATGCCTGGATAATGAATTTGTTTATTAAATTTGTTTATACTAATCACAAGAATAGTATCAAGGAAAATTTTCTCTAATTTCTATTGACGAGCACAGGGAACGTCAAATAGAAAAAATTGTAATTTTTTTCGTCATATTTATTTATTTATAAAAAAATTTAAAGAAAGCTTTAAAAATCAGTCTCGACAAATTTCTTTGAAAATTCATTAGCTTTAAAAAAAAATCTAAATTGATCGACAGGTTCCGCCGGAATCGCATTTTGGAGCAAAAAAATGTCGTTTTTCCCCACTATGCGATATAGGGAGTCAAAAGGGGCTAGTCACTCGTGACTAGTGTGGAAAATTATGGTGGTCCAAAAATGCATTGCAATTTTTTTTCTCACTCTAGAGGACAATACCCCCCCCCCTCCAGGTTTCCATTTCCGGAAAAAGAAAATCCGTAATTTTGCTTTAAAATTTAAATATTAACACCTTCCACTAGATACTTTAATCATTAAATTACACCTGGGGTATGACACACCCCGAAAAAAGTTTGCGCTCCAATTAAGTATATTAAATTTTTTTAAATTGAATATGTGTTATCTTAAATACTGTATAGGAAATATATTTTATAGAAAAAAATTTGTTGAGGAAAAATATAACAGTATTAAATTTTGTATAGGAAATATTTTGTAAAAGTCATAAACAATATTAAATTCTGTGTAGGAAATATTTCGTGTAGAAAATATTTTGAGTAGGAAAAATATGAATAAAATTGTGTTGGCACGGTTGTTACCCCTAGGGTGCTCTTTATTTACCCTAGTGTCCCACTCCACTCCACTCCACTCCACTTTTTTTTTTTTTTTTGAACGACAAAAAACAATATTTTCATAAAATTTGAGCGTAATCGGTTAATATTAAAATGTGGGCCAAAGTATTTAAAGTTTCTCACGCAATTGACATGGAGAAATGTACCGTAAAATTTTAAATATTTTTTATGTTTAATCGGAATCCTTTGGCTCTACACAATTATGATTTTAGACTATGTTGAAAAAATGTACCTACACAAAAATTGTTTTTTTTTTAATTGAGAAAGTGACGTATCCCTAAATTTGAAAAAGAAATACAATTTTCACAATTAACAAAATAATCTCGTCAAATTCTTACAAGACGCAGATTTAGTTATTAGAAAGCGCATGATGCCAATTAAAATTCAGAATTAAAAAAAAATGCAAGATGTCTGCTTAATTATTTTTAACACTTATTAATTCTTTATTTCTCAGTGACAATTTTTAAAGTGTTAATTAAAATGCTACATTATTGTAAAGAAAATATTTAGTAATTTTTGAAAGTAGAAATTTTGAAAAATTCAAAATGGCATAACAAATATGCCTGACGTCCAAAGAACTTCAAATTTTGAAGAAAAATCAAATGTAATGTTACAAAGTAACAATTTTGAAAGTATATCTCAAAATTTTCTCCAAAGTAAAAATAGTGCCTGATTGCTCTTTCCAAAAAATAGATAATTACAAATTTAAAGAAAATATATAATGTAAATTTTACCTTGTGTCGTTTTTCGACAAATTAAATTTTTTTATTTTGAATGTTATTTTTAACGATTAACACAAAAACTACGTGCCCTATCCAAAATTATGCATGACAAATTTGAATAAGTTTTTGCTAGTTTTTGAAACTTCAAATTTTGTCTATTTATTTTTTTCATAGCTTGTGCCAAATCTCTTCAAAAATTTAATTAAAAAATTTTTAATTTTATTTTTTGCGACTAGCAACAAAAACTGTGCGTCCTATCGAAAAGTGCTTTATTATTTTTTTCTATGATCCACATTTGAATTTTCAACTTTTCGATAAAATTCAAAAAAAATTTCATAAGAATCTTGTCAGGCTTTTAAAAATCAACGTTTTTTTTTAAAATTTTTTTCGTATTATCGTTGTTTGAATTAAAATATTTATTTTTGTTTTTTTACTATTTTGAAAATTCTATAACACTGAAAAATTTCTTTTATCGAAAAAAGTAATAAGGATCAATTGTTGGAGTTTTACAGTACTATAAACATCCGTACACAGAATTTGTAAATCTTAAAAAGATAGTCCCAAATAATTTAATTGTTATTTATTACGACTAAAGTAAAAACGACGTTATCAATCAATAATTATTCACGACAAATTTGAATGATTTTTCGGTATTTTTTGGGAGAGTGACTTTTCTCTATTTATTTTTTTTAAGACTGTGTCATTTGTCAAAAAATTCATTTTTTTGTTTTTATCATGGAGCCCTAAAATAATTTCAAAAGTTTTCAAGAGAATAAACAAATTTTCTTCAAATTTTTGTTAAAATTTAAAAGATAATATTGTAATTTAAAATTTTTAAATATATTTATATTAATAACTAATTATATTATATATTATATTTATTATATCGTAGCATTATATTTTAAAAGGGCAATAAAAAATCTAGTTCTTCATCACTGTATTTAAAAGTGTTTGAATATCCGAGAATAATACAAAATAACGAAAAAATGAATAACAAAACCAAAAATCGAAATTTTGCATTTTCAACTTTTCGACAAAATTAAAAAAGTTGTTATGATAATCTTGTAGGGCTTTTAAAAGTCAAAGAAAAAATCTACGAAAACCCGTACATAGAATGCTTTAATCTTGAAAAATGTTGTTTCAAACATTTTGAAAATGCGCTCACTTTTTGAATTTTTATCCAAAATAGCTGGTCTACGAATTCGTTCATTCTTTTTAGGCCTTAAAAAATTTTACCAAAGCAGAATCCAATCTAATCAATTTTTTGTGAGTTATCTTGCCTACAGAAACAGACAGACAGACAGAAAAACACGTAAACAATAAATTGAACAAAAATGAAAAAATTAGGAATTTATTTTTTCGGGTATACAATGAAATGGGGAGGGAATCGTTACCCTTTAAAAAAAGCATTTTTAAGCCACCCTAATATACATAATAACCATAATAATATTAGAGATGCTAAATGAACAAGGATTTAAAAAGAGAGTATATTTTCTGGATAATAATTTTTTCTTCATTTTATGCTGAAATCCACGATTTCTTGAGGAAAGACAATATTGAGAAATTAAACTTCCAATTATCAAACAAAGAGAGATTTTGTTCACATCCGTATTTATTATTCCAAAATATTGACAGAAAAAATTCCGAAAGAAATAAAAATGTTTATGAAGTCAAAAAATTTTTAAAATGCAGCAAGAAAACGGTTTTTTTATGTAATTATTGTGAAAATTACACGGAGAATGTGTCTAATTTTGAGGAGAAATAGTTTAGGTTTTCTTACAAACAAAAATAATTTTAAATTTCGATGATTGAAAAAAGATCACAAAACATTTTGAATTAGTTCCTTAAATTTTTTAAGAGTGCGTAAAAGATTTTATAGCAAAATTTTGTAATTTTGCTATACCAAATAATTTTGGAAAAAATTTAAGAGGCATTAAAAGTTTTAAAAAGATTCACAAATAACTAAAATTTATAAAGATTTTTTTTTAATTTTGTAAAGTTGCACAACAATTTCAAACATTTTTTCAGGTTCCTAGGAGACATTAAAATAATTTTATATATTTTAAAATTAATTCCAAGAGATTATTTTGCAGAATAAATAAAAAATGCAAGAAAAACTTGAATAATTTTTAGATATGAGACGAAAAGATTGAAAAAAAGAATTTTTGTTATATTCTTGAGAAAGTTTTAAGTAACTTTTTTTTTTGAAAAACGATCTTAAAAAGAAAATTTAAGAAGTTTTTAAATATTTTAAATGATTTCGAGAAAGAGTTTCCATGATTTTAAGGCAAAATAGTTAAATTTCGTAAGATTATATAATAAAAACTAATAAAATTCAAGCAAATTCACGAAATATTTCGTAGAATTTATGAGATTCAAAAATAATTTTAAACTTGAAAATATTTTAAAAAATGTAGATTTTTAAAGATTAAACTTTAAACTTTAAAGACTAAACTTTAGGAGCTTCAAAATAATTTTGAAAGCTTTTAAGGCATAACAAAATTCTCTCAATATTTCTGGTACAATTTAGAAGAGCTTAAGATAATTTTGTGTTGAATTTTGAATAATATTTAAAAATGTTAAGAAAAATTCTAGGCAGTTAAAAATATTTTTAGGAATTTACGACAATTTACCCTTTCTTGGGAAAATTTAGAAGATTTTAAGGTAATTTCGTGTTAAATTTTGAATGATACTTATACATGATGAGAAAAATTCAGTCATTTGAAAATATTTTCAGGAGTTTAACACGTTTTAAAAACAAACTAATAATACTTATATTCTGGTTCTCAACTCTCAGGGTTCAAATTCAACATGGATTTTTTTAAACACTTGAAAATATCATTTTTAGTTAATTTAAGTGTTGTCAAAGATTAAAAATATTCGTTAATCCTCTTTCTTTAAGAGTGATTATGCAATTGTTAAAATATTTTTTTGCTTTGTTACAAAGTCTAATTTATCTAAACAATATTGCATACAAGAGTCCGTTATTTAATTGCAATATAAAAAAATATTGTATGCTTTATCATATTCTTTGTTTGTAATAAATAGATATAATAAATATATTTATTATATTGCAGCACTATATTTCAAAACGACAAAATAAAAAAAAATAGTTCTACAGAACTATATTTAAAAGTGTTTGAATATCCGAGACAAATACAAAATAAGGAAAAAATGAGTAATAAATCCAAAAATTAGCGCACAAAATTTCCAAAAATATAAATAACCTAATTATAAATTGACAGAATTATGAAATAAATAAATTGTTAAATTCTCATTATTATTTCTATTACTGAAATTTGAAATTGCCGAAAATAATTCATAAATAATCAATTAATAATTAGTTTAATTGTCTGTTTTATTTAGAATTTCATAAATAACTTATTAATTTATAATGAATTAATTATGTTATAATTAACTATGTTAGAATTCGGACATGATTTACAGTCATTACTCTAAGCATGTTATAGAGGTGAACATTTAAAAAATTATTATGTGTTTTGTGTATCCGATTGTTAATCTCTTCTTTTTTTTAATTTTTTCCAATCATTAAAAAATTTGCTTTTTACATATTCTAAATATTTATCGCTTACTAATTAGAGCAAAGGAAGTGGGTACTCGTTCCAATCTTTCAGATAATCTTGAAATTTATTGTTTAAAAATGATTACTTTGAAGGTCGGGGCCAACAGTCAGTCGATTATTTAAAACATAATTTCTGTTGTAATTCAGAATAAAATTGTGTTTATTTAAAAGCAAAAAATTCTAATCAATAACGTTCTCACGTTTGTTCTAATTTTTATGTTCTATGTGAATATGAAAAGAGCGCGGTATTGATCTAATTAGTACGAAGCAAATAATCCTAACCCGTGCTATACACACGACAAGAACTTGTATTTGTTTAAAATGTTTTCAACTGCTATCATCGAGAAACTCCAAATTTTATTAGCCATGACACCATTTCCAGAAACGCTTAATAATTTTCAATATACATAGCAGTGATTTTGTACAAACTTATCAGTCAGAGTTACTGATCCATCGACAGAATGCTGATGATTACGGAAACTATTATTCTTACAACCGCAGTTTTTCTGCTTGATTCTGTTGGTCAGTGCAATAATATTTATAATATCACATATTATTAAAAATACAAAAAAAAATTTAATCGTAGAAAGTATTTTTAATATAATTATAAACTTTTTATAAATGTAATACACGTCCTTTTCTATTATTCAGAATTAGAGGCTCATAAGAACAATTCAGAATTATTGAAGTTTTTAGAATTTTAGCTTTAAATGCATCAAATACTTTTCAAAAATTTTAAATGTGTTTTATGCTGCAAATGTAAGTTCCTGAAATTTCAAAGACTTTGAAATCTAAAATATCTTTATTATTACATAATTGTTTCGTTTATGGAAAAATACTGAAGATTTTGAATAGTAAGTTCTTAAAGGTTTCGATTTTATATTATGTAGTACACTAGTTTGTTCCTTAAAATAAGACAAAATTCAAAGCATCTTTTGTGGAACCCCCGATTTGTTGATATTTGCTAATATTTGTAAAGCGGTGGACAAAAAGTTTACAATCAGAAAAAAAATCTGATGTATTTTCTAACTGAAGGAAATAATTTTGAAGGGCGTTAAATTTTTTCCAAAAAAGCATTTGGCTTTAATTGTTTGATTCAAAAATATTTCATAATCATTCAAATCTAATAAAATAAAAAATAAAGCTATTTTCAATATATCTGCAAAAATTTAACAAATCAAATTTTTTTACAGATTCTATGCAACCCAGGCGTCAACTCAGAACTACTAGGTTTGCATATAATCCCTCTGATACTTACTATAATGCGGATAATCAATTATGTCAAAGATTGGGAGAAATTGTACAAGGCACAACAGCATTCGTGGAACTTGATCCTAGAAGATTACGCCCCACATATTTACATATTAGAATAAATTACGGACACAATGTTGAAGACGTAACCTACATGGTAACCGACTGGAAGCGTGTGCCTCAACTGTTACGATATTATATTCCAAGACCACAAGCCCAACCACCACATGCCCAACCACCACATACCCAACTACCACAAGCCCAACCACCACATACCCAACTACCACATGCTCAACTACCACAAGCCCAACTACCACATGCCCAACCACCACAAGCCCAACCACCACATGCCCAACCACCACATGCCCAACTACCGCCAGCCCAACCAGTGCAAGCCCAACTACCACCAGCCCAACAACTACAAGCCCTACTACTACAAGAACAACCACCACATGCCCAGCCGCCGCAAGTCCAACCACCTGTGGATCCACTCCAACGGTGGCAACACCGCCCATTACGTGAATTTCTAGACCGGATGAAAAAATAATATGAATATGCCAAATTTATGTACCTTTCCCGAATAAAAACTTGATATCCTGATGAAAGTAATATTGATGTAATTATTTGTACTGATTTCATTAGCACTTTGATTTCTCATATCTAACAAATAAATTTTCCCCTAATAGAGTGACATTTTTCTCTGACAAAAAAAATAGGATCTCTTCTGTGGGCCAACGTCGAACCCCCTGACTAACAGTTTGAAAGCTGGAAATTTTCTAATAAGCGGTTAGGTAGATGGCTATCGCGATTTTACTAACGTAATACCCAGTGGTGTAACAGAAACCGTGTAGGCCCCACCGTAGAAATGTTTAGGAGGCCCCTCTCGTAAATTTAAAAAGCAAATAGCGTATAGGGTAACGTGGTCCGAAACCGACCGTGGTCCCATACCCACCTCTCCATGTTTCTCAGTACTTGTGCTGTCAACTAAACTGTCATTGGTGGCATTTGAAAGCTCTCACAGCACCGACAATTTGGAGGTGGAGAGCAATATTTTTCTCTGATTTCATTCTATGGTTTTGCGTCGCGTTGTCTTTTGACAGCAATAAAGTTCATTTGTGAGCTTCATGGAACTGCAGTTTGAAATTTTTATTGTTTCTTGAAAAATCCAAATGAAGGATGTTTTGATTTCTTATGGCCCAGATTTGAACATGCACTAATAAATTTAGATCACTTTCATTGTTGCCAGTAAAAGGCGAGTCATTGTTTGTCAAAAGTCGCGGTGGTCGGAAACCGATCCCTAGTTTTTGACGCAATAAAGATTTTATAGAGTGTTTCTAATAGTCAATCTATGAGGAGGAAGAAAATCAACATAAAAAAAATTAATCATTCCACCGGACACATTCACTTTGAGCGCTTCAACTTCATTTATGAATTCAATTCTAGAGTCGCTTTTGTCTCTCCTGAAGGTTTTGCCGCGCAGCCTGAAGAAGATGGGTCTACCGCCGGGCCTGATTGACATCCGATGCTGAGGTACAAAAAATCGCTGAATAAGAAAAAGCGAAAAAAGAAAAATAAGAAAAGAGAAAAAAGCCAAACAAAAAGAGAAAAATCGCAAACAGAAACTGAAAGCAAATAAAGAAAAAGAAAAGCAGCGACAAAATTAAAAAGAGAAAAACGGGGAAATACAGTCTCGAAGAACGACGGGTCCATTGGCTATTAGCAGTTATCGTGAGGCAGAAGACAGCGACTGAAAATGTAATTTTTGTAATAAGCGAGTAAAATTGTAATCACTGTATTCATTCAAATGTATTTCCTCAAAAAAACGCCTCAAAATGTTCTAAAATAAATTAAAAAATTATTTCTAAATTATATTGTTTTGCTAACAGGTTGCAAAATGAATTCAAAGTTTTACCTTTTCCTTCATTCGCTTCAAAGAAATAAAGGGTCGGTTTAGGACTACGAATTTTTTAGAACGGCGAATATTCAAAATTTCATTACGGCCTTGGTATCTTAAAGAAACGGTCCCCGAAAACCTCTCCAGGCTGCTCAAAACTTAAAATAACGTTTCCTCTAAAGAATTGAAAATTTCTTTGAACAAAAAAATTAGTTTAATGCAGTTTTATTTTATTTGCTGATTAGGCGGTCGATTTCGGACCAGACTACCTTAAGCATTATGTTGGACAATTTATATCATACATTATACATGTTTCTGATTTAAAAAGAAGAATTTTGATATCCGAGATTAAAAAATATTTCGGAAATGTAAAAAAAGAATCTAAAAAATTTAAAGTAAAATTTGTTTATTTGAGAAGAGATTACACAATTTTAGGGAAAATTTAAACCAGTTTAGAGGATTGTTAGGACCGTTTAGACCTGGGAAAGAATTTAAATATTGCATAAATCTTCAGATATCTTTTCAAGTATTAACATGTTTTTTATCTATTTAAAAATTTAAAAATTTGGGAATTCCGACTTCTCTCTAATACGATTAGTAAAAGTTAACTAGCAATCAGTACAATTTTTATTATTTCAGATTTAATGAGTTCAAACTTGAAACTAAAACATTTTTGAGGAATAAGTTTAAAGCAATAATTTTAAGTATTCCACGTTTTACGTTTAGAATTGGTAATTCTAAAATTAAAATCCTCAGTTTAAATTTTTTAATTTTAAACTGTACCGTGTTAAATTTGTTTGTACTCTTAAAATATTTAAATTAAAATTTTCTAAATTTATTATAATAAAGGTAAGATTTTATTTTATTTTGGAGTTCTACAGAATAGAAATAAATTTTGAAATCAATAAATCAAACTGGAAATATTTTAAAAATACGCGGATTATAATCATTTGTTAAAATTTTACATTAGAATAATAAAATAATTAAATATCATACGATACATTTTTTAAACAATAATTTTAAAATAAAGAAACTAATATTAAAATATTTTCCATAATATATGTAACAAATTTTTGAACTAAAATACATGTTTATTTTCTGATTTCTAACTTAAAGCCTACATAATTTAACAATTTTATTTTGAATTCGAAAATCTCAAATTGAATGACTTTAGATTAAAATGTCAAAGAAAAAGAATTTCAAGATTTTAAAAATGGAATATTTTACGATTAGAATTTCCAAAAATAGATTATGCAAATTTCAGAGGAATAAAAAAAGTATTATTTCTGATTAAGAGCTATCGAAACTGAATAATTTAAAAGTGAAAACTTTTGAATTTCGATCAATTTAATTTCTAAGCGATCAAAATTTGACAATTTGCAAATGAACAGTAAATTAAATATTTCAAATAAAAAAATTCTGAAATTATAGAAATCTATTTTTTTCTTGAATCAAATTAAAATATTTTCTTATAAAAACTGATTTGACACATTTTTCTCGGGATTCATTTAATTTAAAACAGTTTCATATCTTGATATTTTGATTTTTCAATCATTTTCATTAAAAATCACTATTTATTTGGACTTATTTTGGAAGTATTCGATTTTAAAGGCTTACAAATAATTTCTTTTTTATTTTGAACAGAGAAAATAAATTTGAATTCATTTTTTAGTTTCAGAAAAATTTGTCCAATCAACTTTGAAGTTAAATTATGATTTTCTCATTTAATAAATAATTAGAAAATTATTCAATATTATACATTTTTCTTAATCGACACAATAATGTTTTCCCCATGCAGTTGGACAATTTTCTTTATCGAATAACTACCCTCTCCCCCCTGATTTATTGTGTTTATTCGTTTCTGTCTTTTCAGTGCACATAACCTCAAAAGCATAAAAAATCCATGTCAAACAAGAAATCGATGAATAAATAAATTGATATATTTTTGAATTTCTTAAACAATTGAAAGTATTTTGAACATATTTTGCAGCTTAAATATATATATATATATATATATATATATATATTGTTACAAAGTTTCTCGATGTTTCTCGCCAATTTTGGTAATGACTGTTCACTTTTTGATGATATAACTAATACTTCAATAATATTTACATAAATAAAAATTAAAAGAGGCGAAGTAGATTCATCAGTGACTTGGTAATTTCGTACGAGACTACGAATTTCGTATTATCATAATGTAAATGTTTAAATTATTATGGCTTTCAATTTGCTTAATTTCAATCTGAAATCGCGAAATTAGTTCTGTCCTAGAAAATGAAATATCACCTGGAAATAAAATACGGTTTTCAAGACTTACAGATAATTAATAGTCAATTAAGTTTATTTCGTTAAAAATGTATAATTTTCTGACTCATAATGAGATTTCTAGGCCTACGACTCATACAGAATATTCTCACATTTTCGTTTTAGGTTCATCAATGCGCAAATATTTGAAATTAAAAATGATCATTCAATCATTAAGGGGGTCGTCTGATATAGAGGGCTAACAATAAGATTCATTTTATCGGAAAACTTTGTAGGCAAAGCAAAAATGGATCTTTTAGACCCTTTCAGGATTTACTTGTCTACTTATGTTGCTCTTATTTTTTAAAAGTTTAAACAATTGGAAAATTAAGTTTTTTTACTCTGTACATAAGGCCAGCCCCTTAAGCAAACATGCCTTCTTTAATCACTTTTCAAACAACGAAGCCAAAGCAGTTTTCCTGCCGCATTTCATTGGTGAATGCAATAACAGGGTAGCCATTTTGATTTTTTTTAAATCCCGCTCATTTTCCGATTTGCTTGGTGTTCGAAAAAATTTTTCACGACCAATAAAATTTAAAAAATTAAAATTGGATCTAAAAACTGCTCCATTCGAAGTATTAAAAACTTAACTGCAAATAAAAACACTCAAAGTGAAACTATTGATTTTCAAACTTTGAAAATTTAAATTTA
>NC_046666.1:29888721-29895537 GCF_010883055.1 Belonocnema kinseyi
GGATCTAAAAACTGCTCCATTCGAAGTATTAAAAACTTAACTGCAAATAAAAACACTCAAAGTGAAACTATTGATTTTCAAACTTTGAAAATTTAAATTTAAAAGTTTTTTCATATAAGTATTTTATATTCAAATGCTAAACTGACAAGTTTAAAAGTTTAAGCTTTTATAAAATGCAGAGTTCAGAGATTTGGATTCAGTTAAAAAAAAAATCCACGTTATCATTTTCAATTCTCTAAATTTAATAATTAATTAATGAATTTAAGGATCTTCAAAATTATGCTGCTTTAGGCAATTTTAAATTTCAATTCCAACTTAGAATTAGCCAAAAAATGAAAATTTCCCATTTGAATCCCAAATTTTAATTCTTCTCGTAAAATCCTCTATTCAAATACAGAATTTTTATTCTTTTGAAAAGTTCTCGATTCCAAACAAATTGTCAAAATCAGAATTTTTTGTAAAATTCCTTGTTCCAGCTCAAAATTTAGTTAAATTTTTTAATTCCCTGTTCCAAGGAAATTATAATTCTTTTGGACAAATAACAGTTTCAACTCAGAATTATTTAAAATTTAAAAATTCCCTACTTCAATTTAGAATTACAATTCTATGAAAAAAGTTCCCGTTTCAATACAGAATTTTGTTCCTTTTCGAAAATTTCCAGTACTAGCTTGGAATTTCTTAAAATTTAAAAATTCCCATTTCCAAGTCAGAATTATTATTATACCAAATTCCAACTGCAACTATAAATTTGTAAAAAATTAAAAATTCTCTGTTCAAATTAAAAGTTAAATGATTTTAAATAGTCTAAAAATTCTTAAAATGTTACGAAATTTGACCAAAGTCTTGTAACATTTAAATGTTGTCTTACATTTTTTCAAAGTTTTTTTTTCATTTCTTAGTTAAAATTTGAAAATTACAGGTTCTAAGTCAAAATTATTATTCTCCTGAATAAATTCCAATTCCAATTATAAATTTGTAAAAAAATAAAAATTTCCTGTTTTAATTAAAAGTTAAATTATTTTTATTGGAAAATCTTTTTAAATATTCTCTTAGAATTATTTTATCAAAATAAATAATCGTTTTTAATTTTTTCTGAGAATAATAGGTATTCAATTGTTATTTATACATAAAGATTCAACAAAATGATTTTTTTTAATAGAACAATTAATGTTGTAACGTTCAAATCCTAGTTTTTTTGTTTAGTTTTAAATTTATAAATATTCAATAGGGCCTTTAAGTCTGTTAACTAATACGATTTTTAAATCTTAAATCAAATTATAAAACCATTAGTTAATTTGTATTCACAGTTGATCAACTGAAAATGTTTATTATCAAAAATCCTTCATTTTACATGGTTCTAATTTTTAAATGTTTAATTCTGGAAAATTCTCTAAATAGAAATGTACGCTTTATAATTAAAATTCTAAAAGGGAACATTTTTAAAGCAATAGATTTTCGAATTACGCATTCGAAAATGAATATCATAATTGAAGAAGATTACAATTAAACTAATTATTTAGAAAAAAATTAAAATCATTGCTTTTTATAGTTCTTAAATTGTTATAAACAAAATAATTCTTGTATTAAAAACTGAAAATAACAGTGCATTTCTTTCGAAAAAATCTCGATGCAGTATTTTAAAAAAATTTTTTCATTCATAAATGGCATTTTTTGTTAAGAGTACATTTGCTGATTGTTTGTGGATATGGATTTGAAAGTTGTGTAATTAATTTTTTTTAAACTAATAGTTGTTTGAAAAAAATAAAAAAATCCTTAGGTTCGTCTCCGAAAAGTCTCGATGCGGTGTTTTTGTTTAAACAACTTTTTAAACAATAAGATTACTTTTTATGGTGATGCAATTTTCATTAACAAAATAATAAATCCATATTCACAAAAGAAATATTTCTAAACATACGCTAAACAATAAATGCCGAACATTTTTAGAAAATGATTTAGAAAAAATCGCATCGAGATTTTTTTGAAACGATGGCTGTAGTTTTGTATATTTTTCAGCGCGACAATTATTTTGTTTATAAATATTCACGAACTATAAATAGTAACGTAATTGTTTAGAAATTGTTTTTAAAAAAATCCCATTCATATTTTTCGATGATGAATCTTGGGGTGTTTTTGTTTTTTTATAACACTATTAGTTTCTTTTTAAATTAATTACTCAACTTTTAAATTCATAAACGTGTCAAACTTCAAGCTCGTAATAACTTTTACTTTTCCAAATACATACAAGGTATCCCTTCGGCGGATGATTTTAAATTCCAGGTCACTTCCCGGGATTTCCCGGTTAACAAACATTGCAAATAAAATAATTTTGAAGTAAGTATCTAAATTTTACACTCAAAAATATAAATTTGTAACAATGATAGGAAAAGTTAAACATTTAGTTGAAAATTTAGTTTTTAACTCAAACAATGAGTCTTCAACTGAAGTAGTAGAATTTTCAATCAAACAAATGATGATTTTTTACTCAAAAAGATTAATTGTTCACCAAAACCTAAATAGAGCAATTTTAAGTTAAAAACATTATTTTTCTACCAAACAGATGAATTTTAGTCGAAAATGCAAAATATTCAATTGATATATGTTTACTTCTTAGCTGAAATAAATAACTGTAAAAGAAAATAATAAGTTTTAAAAAAACTTGTACAACGGAATTTCAATTTTTTCTCTGAAAAATCAACCGCTCTAGAATGTTGAGCTTCTTTTGGGATCTCCAAAAACTGTAAAAATAAATTTTGGAAAAACTATCCATATCATTTAAAAACTATTCTTAAAATAAAATATGCACTTGACCGAAATGTAAGAATATCGAAAAAATGGATTTAACAAACACAATCTCTATCTCCGAAAAACTACCCTTAAAATAAAATACGCTCTTAAACTAAACCACCTGTCAATTAAAGCTGTCAAAAATATTGTAAATTAATAAATAATAATTTGGGATTTTTTAATGGATTAGGGTTGATTTTTGGAAATAATAAAAATAAAATAACTGTGGTGGGGGTCAAATTTTACACAAATCTAATAACTTCTATGATAAAAATATAAAAATGAATTAATTTGTTACAGATAAATTTTTGATAGTTCTGTTTTTGGTTTAATTCTTATAAAATAGCACTGAAAACATTTAAAAAATTCGATTTTTTACAACCTTAGACACGGAAAAAGAAAAAAGAAAAATAAAAAGTTGTTATGAGAATGTCCCCACGCAGTGGGCAGATTTTTGTTCAGCCTTTAATGACGTTTTTTACGATTAAGGCAAAAACTTCACATTTTTTCAAAAACTTATTTATAACAAATTTGTAAATTTCTTTTAAATCCACGATTTACGTCTACTCATCTTTCACCATACTTTTCATAGCTTGACCGAAAAATTTCATTTTTGAATTTTCAATTATTTTGGATGCTGTCAAAATTTGAATTTTTGATTTTTCAAAAAAATTCAAAAAGTTGTTAGCATAATCTTGTAGGGAATTCAGAAAGCAACCCTTTTCTTTTGTGGACTTTTTTTCATATCGTGCGTTATTTGGCTTAAAATTGTCATGTTCGTCTGTTTTTTTGGAATCTTGTAAGTACTGTGACTGTTAATTTTTGGTTTTATGAAAATAGCATTTAGATAAATTATTTGAATTTCTAAATATATCAACATTCATACAGAAAAATTTTTAATTAAAAAAAAAAGTGGTTTAAAAAATATTCAAAATGCGCTCACTTTTTGAGTTCCAATCCAAAATGTCTGGCAAAAGAACTTGAACTTTAGTTTAGGACAATAAAAAAGTACACCGAAGGACAGTCTAATAGAATGATTTTTTCAGAAGTTATCATGCTGACAGGCGGACCTACAGACATACCCAGTGGGCACAAAATTTGGCGACGTCTTTACGACATCGTTACGACATCTTTACAACAACTTTACGACATCCTATGTCCATGTCGTTAAGTCGTCTTTACGATATCGTAAATATGTCGTATGATCTGACAATTCCTTTACGATATCGTAAAAACACTGTAACGACATGGACATAGGATGTCGTAAAGTTGTCGTAAATATGTCGTAACGATATCGTAAAGACGTGGCCGAATTTTGTGCCTACTGGGTACATACATACATGCAGATAGACGCATTCGTAAAAACCTATTTTTCGGGTTCAGGGGGTCTCTGTAAAAAGAAAAATTAGGGAAAATCACTTTAAAAAATTTTATCAACAAATAATTTGTTTAATATTTTGTTGTGTTATACAATATTCAAATATCTCTTACTAATGATACTCTATGAATTCAACAGTTTTCATGTTATTGACGAGCACCGGGAACGTCGAATAGAAAAAATGGACATTTTTTCAGTCCTATTTTGTTTATTTATAAAAAATTTGAAAGCCTATTTTGAAAATCAGACTTGAAAATTATTTGGAAATCTTATCTGTTTCTTTTTCATTGTTTATTTGTTTTTGTCAATTGTACAATATTTGTGGACTATACATTATTTTAAACCAAAAAAGTAATTTTTTCATACTGTGTGGTGCCTGGGCAAGTGGCAGTGACCTCAATTATTCAGCCGTGCCCTCAGATGTAATATGATTCAGACATCCTGACAAGGAAAGTTTTCAAATATCAATTTTTGAAACAACATTCTTTATATACCTGTAACCATGCTTTTTGATTTAACCGACCCGTTTTGCTAAAAAAAAACTACGGTACTGAGAATTAACAAACATTTTTTGGATATCTAAATTATTGTATATTTTCAAAATTTCCAAAATTTGTTCATGTTTTAAAATTTCTAAAATTATTAAAATTTGAGCAGTTTTTAAAACTTCTTAAACTGATTAATTAATTAGTTTATTACATTTTTTTATGACATTAATAATCATAATCTTAAGAAGAAATTTCTTCATAATTATATTCTTTTTATCAAAATTTCATTTAATGTAACTTAATAAAACTTAAAATTGTCGAAAATCGTAAAAAACATTTTTTCATCAAATTAATTTGAAATTTTTTGTTTGTTCATTATATAATATTAAAATATCTTCAACTAATGTTACTCTATGAAACTTAAACAATTTTAACAATTTTCATGTTACAGATGAACCCTGAGTACGTTAAATAAACAAATTAACCATTTTCTTGTCATATTTGTTTAATTATAAAAAATTGAAAGCCTATTTAAAGAATTTAGGCTCTGTTAGAAATTTTATTATATTTTTAGTTTGGTTTTTTTTTGTATAAATCAATCAATATTTGTGGGCTGTACATTATTTTGAACGAATAAAGTGATTTTTTTCACTTTTCTCATTTTGATATTTTTCAGCAGTGTTTTGAAAACCTCGCAAAATATATGACTTTTTATTTACACTTGTTTGGTTTTATATAATATTTCAGTGAATATCTTGTGTAATTTTTAGGAGGCAGTAGTTGTTTTTTGAAAATTAGTTTTAGCAGTTTTTGAGACCCAAAAAAATCCATAAACTCTGTTACTGTTGATGGTTTTAATTTTTTGAATTTGATAGTGATGCTGCTATGAAAACCAAATTTATTATTTCATGTGGAAGATATCATGTGACAAGTAAGAAAATCTGGGTATTGAAAGCATAAGTTCACACAGGTATTTTACAGAAGTAAAGTCAAGATTATTCCAGAAGTGCAGAGCAATTAAACCAAACTGTTAATAATTTTTTTGATTTCATCATCCTTCCTTCGAATTATCTTCAGGTTTCATTTGTAGCAAAATAGTTTTCACCGAATACTTATTCTTCTTGAAATTTTTGCTCTGTTTTGAGTTTCGGGCGCTAGCTTTTTCGTTGGAGTAGGTACTCAGGTGGTATCATGCTCTCTCTTTGTTGAGCAGACACGGAGCTTTTTCCTGGCTTTTCAGTGTTAACCAAAAGCCAGAGAGTGTACACGTTTTCATTGTTAGAACAAGTTAAAATAAAATGTACTATTCGAGACAAATCAGTATTTGAGTATTTGAAGTTCAAGCGACGATTCGGATGAAGTATAACTCCCGATCGCGTCGGGATAATGATTGGTGAACAATCCTGTTCAAAGCTGCCAGAGTCTACATCTCTGCTAATTTTTCAAATTAAACAAAACATTTTTTTGTGTACATAGTACTTTTTTAAATCGACTCGGGGACTCAGCTTTCAAATCACACTCATTAGGTATTTAGAATCTCTACTAACCGTGATAAATTACTGGGTACTCTGTTTGATCGACTTTAAACTTGCTAGACGTGATTCTTTCGCTGCCCGACGCCAGTCCGTAATTAACACAGCATCAGAAGCTCTAAAGATGATAAGGAAAAAAGTTCAAGAGATTGGAATGTAGTTTAGGTTAGAAAAATGTTTCAAGATTCATTTGAAGCCAGGTCTACTGGATGTGATTTCCAAAAAGTCTGTGTTCATTAACAAAAAATCCTTACAATACTTTATTGGCTAAGGAGGCCTACCAATAACTACAGCCGTACCAGAGAGCCGTCTAGAGGATGTAATATCTAGAAAAAATGCACTCTGTCTCAGATACAAACGTATTCTTTGACAGATTTGGTTCTAGCTGACAGCTGCAGAGCGTGTCATTCACACCCAAGACATCTAGCACGTATAATATATAATTATCCAACTGATTGTCAAAATGCCAATTGCCGAATGTACTAAAAGTTCATAGTCTCGAAAATTGGCTCTGTCACCCACTCGAGGCCTGACATAATTCCCGTGAATTCGAGAAATGAACCCCATTCGTTATAAAAAATTTCGTCATTAGCCAACTAGAACCTGAGAGCTGAGAAAAATGAAAAGAAAAATA
>NC_046666.1:29895637-29897020 GCF_010883055.1 Belonocnema kinseyi
CATAATTCCCGTGAATTCGAGAAATGAACCCCATTCGTTATAAAAAATTTCGTCATTAGCCAACTAGAACCTGAGAGCTGAGAAAAATGAAAAGAAAAATAGTTATAGAGCCTGCAAGAGAGTTGCGATGCTTGTACCAAGAATATTCTGCCAAGCTAGTTGCCCTGATTCTCAGTGCAGTCGGAGGTTTCAAGCTATTACTTTTTAATGAAGAAGGTTCTTTTCAATTTTTAAATTAATTACTTCAGCTGACATGTACCGATAATGAAGCAATTCGTAACTTTTGAACTATTAGAGGGTTTGATGATGGCAAATAGCAAAGGTTCAAGTATAACTGTGCTGTAAAGTAAACCTCAAAAGTGTTTAACGTGTCCATTTTTTCTCTTGTGCTAGAGAAAAAGTTCACAAGATGAGAGGAAAACTTGTTTGTTAGACATGAGAAAGCAAATTAATCATAAAACGAGTACAAATAATTACATCCATATTAGGTTATGCTGGTATTTCCAGTTTTTATTGAGGAAAATTTGATTTATTTGTCATACACATATTATTTTTTCATGCGGTCTAGAGATACGCGAGGTGGACGTTGTCCCCATCTTTCAAGTGGATGCATAGGTTGCTGGAATTGCGGTGGTTGGAACTGCGGTGGCTGGGCTTGTGGTGGTTGAAAGTGTAGTGGTTGGGCTGGTAATGGTTGGGCTTGTAGTGGCTGTATGTGTGGTGGTTGCGCTTGTGGCATTGGTATATCTGCTCGTAATATTTGTAATGCACTCGATACTTCGGACCAGTAGGTCACCGTACGGTTGAAGCTGTGAAAATTGTTTCCCGAAAGGATACGAATCCATACGTTTGTGGGTTGGAAATTTCCAGGATGAAGTTCGACGTATGCCGTTGTGCCTGGTACAGGATCCCTCAGTCTTTGGCATAAGTGGCCAGGTGGATCATAGTAAGTTGCAGATGGATCATATGCAAGCAATCTTCTTCTTGGTTGAGGCCTGGGAAGCATGGATTCTGTAAAAGAATTGTGATATTCTTTAAGCTGACCTAACCCGGGTAGAAATTCTTCGACTTCAGTTCGACTTGAATTGCCCCCAACCAAGACATGCTGAAGTCGAAAAGGTCGATTTGAGCATGTCTCAGTTTTGAGACAGAGCTGAAATTCAATTTATGTCTTCAAGACAAGTTTCTATGTCTTCAAGATATAAATTTATCTCTTAAGTCAATTTTTATGACTCCAACATTAGCGGTTTATAACTTCGAGTGTATACCTACCCTAACAAAAAGGGTCATTCTGACTGTCATAAAAACTAATCTTTGTTCATGATTATATTTTATATTATATTTATATTTTTTTATATTTTATATATTTATATATTTTATATT
>NC_046666.1:29897120-29898681 GCF_010883055.1 Belonocnema kinseyi
AAAATTTTATTCAAAAATTCCAAAAACTGACGTACAGAGCACGAGTTGAAGTGAAAAACGGATTAAAATCGACTTTTTCAAAAAAGTAAGCTTTTTGGCTTTTATTTTTAAACTAAAAAAGCTACAACTTTTTGTCTTAAGAAAAAAAGATGCGCAATAAAATTTTACATCCATATATATCTTTTGAAAATTAAAATTCGAAAATTTTCATCCGGACCCACAAATAATTACATCCATATTAGGTTATGCTGGTATTTCCAGTTTTTATTGAGGAAAATTTGATTTATTTGTCATACACATATTATTTTTTCATGCGGTCTAGAGATACGCGAGGTGGACGTTGTCCCCATATTTCAAGTGGATGCATAGGTTGCTGGAATTGCGGTGGTTGGAACTGCGGTGGCTGGGCTTGTGGTGGTTGAAAGTGTAGTGGTTGGGCTAGTAATGGTTGGGCTTGTAGTGGCTGTATGTGTGGTGGTTGCGCTTGTGGCATTGGTATATCTGCTCGTAATATTTGTAATGCACTCGATACTTCGGACCAGTGGGTCACCGTACGGTTGAAGCTGTGAAAATTGTTTCCCGAAAGGATACGAATCCATACGTTTGTGGGTTGGAAATTTCCAGGATGAAGTTCGACGTATGCCATTGTGCCTGGTACAGGATCCCTCAATCTTTGACATAAGTGGCCAGGTGGATCATAGTAAGTTGCAGATGGATCATATGCAAGCAATCTTCTTCTTGGTTGAGGCCTGGGAGGCATGGATTCTGTAAAAGAATTGTGATATTTTTTAAGCTGACCTAACCTGAGTAGAAATTCTTCGACTTCAGTTCGACTTGAATTGCCCCCAACCAAGACATGCTGAAGTCGAAAAGGTCGATTTGAGCATGTCTCAGTTTTGAGACAGAGCTAGACTTCAATTTATGTCTTCAAGACAAGTTTCTATGTCCTTAAGACATAAATTTATCTCTAAAGTCAATTTTTTGACTCCAACATGTGCGGTTTATAACTTCGAGTGTATACCTGCCCTAACAAAAAGTGTCATTCTGACTGTCATAAAAACTAATCTTTGTTCATGTTTAAACATTCTTGTATATTTTTATACAAAATATATATAATTAATCAACTGATTTACGGAATTTCATTTGTATTATACTAGTTTGACGATGATACCGAAAATCTTATATGTTTTTACGCATTTCTAAAGGCGTAGGAGATCCATCTAGAAAGTTAAAATTTTTATTTTTTTGAAGAAAATTTTTTAAGGTTATACTCGGTCAGACTCACAGATTCTGAATTTTTAAATTAAAAATAACTTTTTTGATAATAACACAATTTTCACTCATCAATTTTATTCTCATTTATGAGCCGAAAAAGGTTCCACCATCTTAGCGAAGACAAGGCTTGTCTTGAGACGAGTAAATGCCATTTTAGCTGTCGTGGTCATAAAAGTAAGACGAAGGCCTATGTCTCGATTCAGTTTTGAGACGCAACCAGATATTTATGTCTTGGAGACGAACTCAAGGCATGACCAAGTCGAACCCAAGTCGAAGCATTTTTACT
>NC_046666.1:29898781-29901976 GCF_010883055.1 Belonocnema kinseyi
GCCTATGTCTCGATTCAGTTTTGAGACGCAACCAGATATTTATGTCTTGGAGACGAACTCAAGGCATGACCAAGTCGAACCCAAGTCGAAGCATTTTTACTCGGGAAATGTCATTTTGAGATTTCACTTTTAAATGGAAACAGCCTATTTGACATCGGAAGTCAATAGAGCAGGAAATTTCACTTTTTGGATATGTATTAAGGTCATAAGTCTAATTTGACCCTGATGGTACCTCTTAGGTGATTAAAAGCTAAACAAGGTCCAAAAACCTCTGAGAACAGCAGTTTTTGAAAAAAATTCCATGGTTATGAAAATTCTTTGTTTCAACAAGGCTCATTCAATGGTGACCTTCAATTTTACCTTGAAGACAAATTTAAAGGTCATTTCCGGGTTGACTTTTTAAAAATGGAAACCCTCTTTTAGGCATAGGAAATCGATAGAGTGGGAAATCTCACGTTTAAATGTGCATTAAGATTATAGGTTTAATATCACCTTGAAGGTCACTCTAAGTACATTAAAACTCAAACAAGGTCCGAACAGCTCTGGAAGCAGCAGCTTTTAAAAAAAATATCAATAGATGTTATTTGTATCTACACAGCGCCTTTAATAGTGGCCTTTAATGTAACCTTGAGGATAAAATAAAAGGTCATTTTAGGATTAACTTGTTTTTGAAATGAAAACCTTCTTTTTGACATTGTGAATCAATAAAGCGGGGAATTTTACATATAAGGTGCAAGCAAAATTTATTTAAGACCGAAACGTATTCGTCTGTTCAGATTTTTAGAAGACAAAGTTTAGATTCCGCAGTCCGATCTGAAAACTCAAAAAACTGACTGCGCCCAAAAGATCAATTAAAAAATTTTCTCAAATTTCCGGTTTTTAAAATGCAATTTTTATGTATTCGCTTAGCTTCTGTGCTAGATAATTTAAAACCAAATCATTCAAGAATGCACTATCTTAAATCTCAACTACTTTCCCAATAACTTAATAATTTTCAATTGTAATTATGTACCTCTAGTTTCAAAAAATTGCAAAGGACGTGTATCAGTTTTCCGAAAAGTTTATACCTTTATCGAAAATACTTTTTATATTTTAAAAATATATCGTAGTTTTTAATGATGTTTAATCTTATGAAAATCATTGCACTTACCAATAAAATCAAACAGTAAAACTGCAATCACAAGGAGATAAGTTCCCGTAAGAAGTTCCATCCTAATGTAAGGATTTTATCAATTCGAATGGTAAATTGGTACTAAAATGAATGTTGTTAATACTAACAATGATTAGGCTCTAACAGGAAATCGCCATGAATAATAAGGTTTACGCAAACTTCATTGTCGACACAACAGAATCATTTTTAAGCCAAAATAAGGTCTTTTGGTATATAGAACGCGCTACGATTATTTGATAAATACTATCAAGATCATTACCGCACTCTTTTCATATGCGGGATGAATAGCAAAATATTTCCCGCATGTTGGGTGAATTGTTGTAATTGTTGTAATTAGTTGTAATTAGGGAATATTCAATATAGAGAAAATGGAAGAAGTAAAATTTCCAGTCCCTCAATCAAACAAATCTAAAATAAGAGAATAAAAATTGGAGAAACTAAGCAGAGAATAATGTTTTATATGTTCACCACTATAACACGCTTGAAATAATTAGCGCAGATAGTGTTATAGCTTTTCCTGAATTTTATTTTAAATTGTTATAAAAAAAATTCATTTTTGGTCTCCATATCCAGTTATCACCCTACTTATTTTGTTAAATCTTATATTTCGGTTGAAATTTTTTCTCACGTGAAACATGTGAATTTGAAATATCACTAATATGTAAACAGAGTCTGTCTTTGTTGAACACTCGGAAGGTTAACTTCACAAGATTGTTTGTCCTCAAAAAATCTATGCAGTCATTTCGTACACATGACGAGCACATTTTGAACGCCTGGCGATTAAAATTGTAACCCTAATTCTTTCAAAATTAAAAAAATTCATAATAAGAAAACAATATATAATTACTGACATACGGAAACTGAATATTAGAAATTTTCGAAATTACAATAAAAGTATTCTAAACTTTTAATCCTTATGAAAAAGAAGTATTGGAAAGTATTGGATCTAATAGATTTTTCGCGAAAAAGCATTTAAAATATAATACTTTTTCGCGAAAAATGTACCAGGAAAGAACAAGAAAAACATCAATTTCCAGGATTCTCTCAAGCCCAAAGATTTGACTGCATTAGATGACACTTTTTATCGAGATTTTTTCGATGAGCCCGTCCTCTTCATCATCAATTGTTGTGTCTCTGATGCAGCGAGAATACCGTTGGATGAAAACTGTGAAAAAAAGCTAAGGGCTTATCATTAGACCAAAAGACGAGTTCATTGACTCTGCGCAATGATAGGGTGGGCAAGCCAGTACGCGTTGAACGTCTGACAGAGAAACTCTACAGCTTCTTTCTGACTTGAGTCATTCAGGATCCTCCAGATACTTTGGATCATCCTCCAAACTAAAGTAATATGAGGCTTTTGAGCTTTTGGTCAAAGAAGCTTTCTTCAATCTACGAACATCTAAACCCATTTTCGACCTGATAACTAAAGTCAGAAGAGCACGTTCCAAATTTTCTGGTGAAAGGACGGACAGTTTTTCTTCATAAGAAGGGCACCTCGCCTGGCTCCGAGAATTATAGACTAATCGCAATGGCCTAACATTGTAACAGCCCCTCATGTCAAATGTCTTGATCGATTAACAGAAAGCTTTCGATTCAATCTCCCGTTGACTTAATATGGAAGACATCGTGTGTCAACCAAGATCGTCAGCTTCACGAGAGGTGACTTTCATGTGGACAGTATTAGCCCTCTACTCTTTTATCTCATAATATTGCCACTATCTTTCGCACTTCGCGATTCCCAAGGGTACTTCTGCAGCAATCCTGGATATTGAAAGCAAATAGTCACTCATCTATTTTACAGAAATAAGCCTAACTTTCTGTTATGCGTGGGGATCAATTGAATTGAAATCTAAGGATTGTTGAAAAATACAGTAGAAATATTGGAATTACTTTTAGGTTCAGAAAATCCACCAAGATTAACTTTAAGCGTATACTACTGGCTGGCATTTCCGATGACTTAAATTTGATAGACAAAAAAGCTTTACAAAACCTTATTACTGAAGAGACCCATAAATAACTAGGCG
>NC_046666.1:29902076-29909509 GCF_010883055.1 Belonocnema kinseyi
TAAGCGTATACTACTGGCTGGCATTTCCGATGACTTAAATTTGATAGACAAAAAAGCTTTACAAAACCTTATTACTGAAGAGACCCATAAATAACTAGGCGTTCCAGCGAGCCTTATATAAAAGATAACATACAAAAAGGATGCCATCCATACCGATTTGGTTCGAACTTTTAGAGAGGAACAAAGTATCTGTAGCCAACATGCCTCTTACCCCATTACAGAGCTACTACACATATCTCGCCAGAAAGTTCGTGGTGAAATTCTATATCTCGGGGGTCTTCATACCAGAAACAATTGTAGGCTGCATTGTACTACTAAGTAACCATCAACACGCAGCAAACTTCCATTAACAGCTCCTCGACAAGAAGATGCACAGCATCTTCCACAGCAATCTAGTTGATCACTCAATGTTTTATTGGCTAGAACTAACGTTTGCGTTTCCTGAATTATCCGCACTGAAGTCGGACACAGATACTATTCGAGCTAATACATTCTCGATGACACCTACAGAGCTTGTTATTTACACCCCAGACACCTACGACACATAATATCTGATTGTCCGACTCATGCGGTAACGGCGAACAAAAAAAAATAAGGCATAATGAGTCCTTTATTGCCATCTCTGCTACTCTTATGACATTAACCCCATTCGTTATTGAAAATTTCGCCATCTGCCAACTAGAACCAGAAAGTTAGGAAAAATGAAAAGAAAAATAGGTATAGAGCCTATAAGAGAGTAACGACGATTGTACAATTTTGTCAAGGTAGTCGCCCTGATTATCAGTGCTCTCGGAAGTGCCAAGCTTTTACTTTTTCATTAAGGAGGTGCTTTAAAGTTGTTTAATTAATTGCTTGAATCATACTCATAGTATTTTTTCATCCAGTCTAGAGGTTCGCGAGGTGGGCCTTTTTGCCATCGTTGGAGTGGATTCATATGTTGTTGAACTTGCAGTCGTTGGATTCGAGGTGGTTGGGCTTGTGCTGGTCGGGTGTGGAAGGGTTGGGCTTGTGGAAGATGGCTTGTGGTGTTTTGGCTTGCCGTATTTGGGCATACGGTAGCTATGCGTTTGGTGGTTGCAAATTTGGTATTGGAATTTATAATTGTAATTGGCATAAATGATCAAGACGATCATAGTAAATTTCAGACATATTATATGCATACCTAGATCTCTTTATTTGACGCCTGAGTGGCATGGGTTCTGTAAAAGAATGAAGATAAGTGAGGTTTTTGCTGATATATTACAAAGTAGCTTTATTCTTAACATCATTAAAATTAAATGATTGTCAGATATTCTTGGTTGGTGTCCGAAAAGTTCGGGATCCCTGAATATTTCCTCCGATCAAATATTTTTAATTGAGGCCAAGGTCATTCTTAAAGTAGAGTTTAACGAGGAATTCAATGGTAAACTTTTAATTTGAACTTGACAAGGTACATTCATTAGTGGCAATCATTTTAAACTTGAGTATGACCTCAACAGTTATTTTAAGGTCATCTTGACAAAAAATTGAAATCCCCTCTTTTTGACATCCAAAATCGATAGCGCGGGGAATTTGACCTTCTAATATGTATTAGGGCCATAGGTTCAATTTGACCTTGAAGTGCAGCCTAAGGCCCCAAAAATTTATACATGGTCCAAAAATTCAATTTCTTTATTTTTAATGTTGTTTTTTACGAACAAAACACAAACTGCGCATCATTTAAAAAAATTATTATAAAAAATGTACAACTCTTCTTTGGATAGAAAAGTTTGGTCTCGTTTTTTTCGTCTTAAGAATTTTTTAAATACGCTCACTTTTTGAATTTTTGTTAAAAATAGCTAATTTACGAAATGGTTCTTCCGTTTCAGGCCTTTAAAAAGTGTGCCAAAGCAGAATCCAATCTGATACATTTTTCGAAAGTTATCTGGCCTATACGATTCAGACTACAGACACATCCGTAAAAATCGTTTTTTCATACTCCGGAGGCCTTAAAACGTGGAAATTTAATGAAAACTGTATAAGGCAATTTTTGCATAAAATCAAAATCTTCTCGTCAGGATGAGAAGGTAAAAAAAGAACAAGCCCTATTTTTAAAAAGTGAAATAATTTTTTTTTAGGAAATTCATTTCTAAACAACTTTTTGCCTCAATATTTACTTCTTTCTTCGGTAGTTTTTGAAATAATTAACAATCTTGATGTTTTAAAAAAAAAATTTTTTAATAAGAAGCAGTTGTTTACTTCCTTTTCAGAATTGTTTCAGTGTATTCTAAAGTTTATTGTTCACAAATATTTTGTTTAAAATGAAGGTTGAGATACAAATACATTTTTTTATCGATCCATCGAACAGTAATAAATGCATGTAAATAAAGAATACTTGAAATTTTCCCTGAATTAAAAATAATTGCAGTTTTATCAATTAATAATAAGACTTTATACATAAACAAATTTTTAAAGAAAATTTAGAAGAATTAATTTAAAAACATTTATTTATAAAACATTTAATTATGAAAAAGGTTAATCTTTTGTTTATTTATCTGTTTTTACAAGTAATTAACAATATATTTAAATTTTCATAACTGGCTATAGAAATGTAATACCATAACAAATAATTCGTGCTTATTGGTAGTTTGCTATTAATCACCAAATATTTAATTTTGACTAAATTATATGTTTACATAATTGTTTATAACTTTTGAATTTATGATAAATCTTACAATTTTATCCCAGGATTAGCTTTATAATGATGATGATAAGCTTTTTTTTAGAAATAAACGTTTGATCTTCCCTATAAAGAGTGCACTAAATATTTAGGCTATCGATTCCGTATATAAATTGTGACGCTATTTAAACAAACTTGGTTAGTAACTTTTCTTCTTTGTAAGTGGTATATGAAATATAAATAAAGTCTCTGAATATTTAATATAATATCAAATGAACCAGTTTGAAGGTGATATAATCAATGAGATAAAGAGATTTCAGTCTAATCAGCAAACAGAATACACGTCAGAGGCTGTTCATCTAGTAACTTTACAGTTTCTTTCAATTGGAAAAGATGAATATCGTTTGGGCCTTCTTCTTATACTTCTTGGCTAATTATATTGGTGAGTATAATAATATAATTTTTTTAAACATTTTGAAACTATGTTAAAAACATTTCTATTACAAACATCTTTGAGCGTGTAAATATAGAACAGTAATCACAGGTGGTGCACTACCAATTGTGCAGGTTTAGCATTGGATGTGCATAGATTGTACCCTTTCAAATGTGCACGATAAAATTTTGAAGATGAAATTTATTAAACTTAGAACTGTGCACTTGCTTAAAAAGTACACTTTCAACTCTGTCCGATAAAATGAAAACTTGCGCAGATGGCATTCTACCAGATGTGCAAGATAAAATGTAGACGTGCACATATGTTACCTTCCCATCCTAGACAAAAGTTTTGGGAGGGGTTCTCAAGCGTCGCACTCGCGCATAATCAAAAGATGATATCTCTATTATGTACATCTTTCTATAATTTCCTGTTGCTATCCCCCCCCCCCCCGGCGACGACTTAGTGGAAATACATATGCCACGTGGAAAGTTTATAAGGAGGGGGTATGGCAAAATTCTACGCATGTCCACGAGGGGGGCCGAGGGGTTCGGGCTTGAATCCACATGGACACTCGTTCCCCTGAATCTTTGAAAAACATACTGAAATCAGACAAGATATACTCGAGGTACACTCGAATTTTTTATATTGTGCTTTGAACGCCAATAATATCTATATTTTCATAAAATAAGTTCACGTGGACATATTAGGGGGAGGGAGGGTGCTTGTAAAAATTCCACAGCTGGTCACGAGGGGGAAGGGGGGTCAAAAAGTGGTGAAAAATTGTCCACGTGGTATATGAATGGCCCCTTTGACTGAGCAAATGATACAGGCATTCACAATAGAGGAAGAGGATTTTTTTGTATAATTTTTTTTAATGAAATTTTTGTCAATCAAATTATAAAAAATAATGTTGAATTAATTCTTTAAATTTGAATAACTTTTGATTAAATAGGGTATTGAGTAAAAAAATTTTTTAAAGTGATCATTAGATTATTTCTTGTTGTCATATATTGAGAAACAAAAGTTGTAGCCGCTGTACCACCTTTATTTCCTATATTTTACACGAAAGTCACATTATTTTAAATATATGTGCGATCTGCATGTATGTTAGTCTCAATTTGATACTTTTTCACTAAGAGACTTAAACTTAGACAAAGTTTAATTTCCATGTAAATATATAAAATAAGTCATTTAAAACAGGATCATTGATGAGATACTTCTCAATTGACCAGCATTGGCCTGCTGATTCATCAATACGCAAAACTGTAATTTTCAGTTGTTACACTTATAAGTTTTGGCAAATAACCAGTTTAAATTTCTCCTCATTTATCGCTATGTAACGTAAAAATGCCTTTCCTGAGACGTGTTTTGAAGTATGTCTTTTTTACATCCTAAAGATTCTTTCAAGACGCCCAATGATAAAATGGAAGATGTTCCAGGAACGTCAAATGTCTTTAACACATCTTTAGGATATTTTTAAGACAATTGGCGTCTTAGAGACGTTGTTTGGTATTGTATAGGCATCGTCAGTAATTGTAGTAATAATAGACAATGTTACCCAGTGGGCACAAAATTTGACCACGTCTTTACGACATCGTTACGACATATTTACGACAACTTTACGACATCCTATGTCTGTGTCGTTTTGGTGTCCTTGCGATATCATAAAGACATCTTCAGACCATACGACTTATTTACAATATCGTAAAGGCACCCTAACGACATGGACATAGGATGTTGTAATGTTGTCGTAAGGATGTCGTAACGATGTCGTGAAGACGTCGCCAAATTTTGTACCCACTGGGTACTTTTCCCAGAGAAACTTTACTGATTTCAAATGATAAACCTAACCCTTCAATCACAGTTTAATTTAATAGAAAATTAGTTAAACGAACTGGTAAAAATGCAACCCATGCAATATCGTTTTTTGTTTTCAAATTCTATTCTTCAGTGAAAAAGATTTCTCCATTATGTACGAACGTATCCGAATAGGATGTTTAGACAAAATTAATCCTTTATTTATTCTTGCAGAATCAAGCTTACAGTCTGGTTGCCATTGGCCTGCTACTCCCCGCCCTAGTAGTGACCAATCTTCTGCTTCTCTTCGCTCACTCCAGTCTTCTGCCGTGTCCGAGCTTGAGACTCCTTTACGTCAGAGGTCAAGGTCTCCTTCCAGCAGGCCTTCTCTTGTCAGAACTCCTGCTGAGCAGGTGCTTGGATACGGGCTTGGACAACTTGGACTTCTTCGGCTCATTCCCCGTTTCAATCAGTACCGACGATTCGAATTTCGAAGATACAAATTTCCTTCACTACCTCTGCGGCTACTAAAAAACGACGTCTCCATAAACTTGCCGACCTCAGAACAAATTGTATTGGCAACATCTACTGGTGACGTTTTTGCAATATTGGACACAAATGGCGTTCTTAATGGAATATATAATAAACGTAAAAATAATTCCAGGGCGAAAATAAATATGCGAAGTGAATTGATTACGGATATGACCTCAAACGAAGTCAGGGAATGTCCAGTAGGATGGCGCCGCCGAATAGAACTGAATTTTAAAATAGTGGTTGTAAACCAGGATTCTCTACTGCAAAGCCAATAGCTTCTTTCAAAAAAGCTGAAACGGTGAGTCATTGGAAAATGTGACATGGGAAACAACTCTGCCGTTATCAGAAATAAAGTACCAACTGTATTCTCTAAAAAAATTTTTGTTTTTTCTTTACTTGAGCACGTACTAGAGTTTGATGTACCCAATTACATTGTATTGGCCTTATAATTTGACACATGTTAATATTGTTTTAAAAGTTTGGTAGATGTTTCAACACATATTAGGGAACATCTGTGTGGCTTATTTAAGTGTGTATATTGTTTAATTAGAGCCATTTCATTAGTTTTTATTTAGAATGTAACTGGAAACAGGATTTTTAGAGCTCTCTTGAAGAAAAACAATCTAAGAAAGTTCACCTGTTATACAAACACATGAGGAAGAACAATTTTTTGTTTTTTTTTTGCATTCAGGGTCACCAAACAGACACCTCTTTACTTCTGTCATATAAGACAAAAAAGGTCTGATCAATATTAGGCGTGTCGCTTAGATTTGAATCATTCAATCGCGTTAGGAATCTCGAGCAGTACAAAGTGGGCAAAAAGACACGAGTTCTACTGTCTCTTCATTCAGGAGTTATCAGAGATCTAATCTACATAAACGGTATCCAGCTTAAAAAATAAATCATTAAATTGAAAAAATATTAATATTTACCAAAAGTATGCTAATCTGAATTTAAATTTCATTTTCTATTTGCTGTATGAGTATTTGACTACATTATGAATTTCTATTGATTATCTTCATCGAGGCATTGCATCATATTTATTCCTATACTTGGTCCAGATTTCAAGAGTATGATTGGATCTTGATTTTATTCTAATCTTTTAAAGGGTTTTTTAAACAAATAAAGTTGGCTGCAAAACAAAACATCGAAAAAAATTTGAATTTCAGAGTAAAGGTTTTAATTTCTTCAGTACACAGCAGTTTTAACAATTCCTTTGAAAAATGTAAGTTTATTAAAAATATCTTGCTTATATCTTGAAAACATGAAAATACTATAAAATTAATTTTGCAGAATATGTGATATTATTAGTATATTGCAGTTATCTTTTCACGTGTTCCCTAAATAGCAATATTTTAATTTTTCCTGATCATAAGACCCTTGACTCTCTGATAGGAAAGAAATGGGTAATGCTGCCCAAAAGCTTTTTATAAAAATCTGCTTGATATAAGTGAATTAGGTAAGTTTCAGTATATATAGTTATATATACAATATCAAGTACTACAAAAATAAGTTAGTCAGGATCATTTTTTAATTTTTTAGATGAAGAGTTTATTTTCGCTGTTTTTGATATATTATGACATTTTCAAAAAAATACTTTAAGTTTATAGTACAGAGAAAATTGCTTAATATCATCCAATAAAAATCAATTTATTAAACTTTTCGGTATTATAATCATATTGATATAGATCAATATTTCATCAATAACACAGGCCAAGATGGTTTTGTTGTTGGAAACTGGAGGGTCATTTGCGAAGTAATTTTTTAGGTTCATGCTCTACGTAGCAAGTTTGCTGTTGGCTTTTACTGCAATTGGCTTTAATTTTTAAATTTTCCTTTTAATATTCGTCAGATCAAGAAAAATATTATCCTTGCTCTCCCCTTTAAAGTGTAGCAGAATAGGCAGGCAAGGGATATGGTGAAGAAGGTTAAGAATTGTGGGTCCGGATGCAATAAGGGCACATAAAATTTTTTCGTGCGAAAACGAAGTCCCCTGGAGGCTTTAGAAAAAATTTTCGAATTTTAATT
>NC_046666.1:29909609-29922418 GCF_010883055.1 Belonocnema kinseyi
TATATATCTTTTGAAAATTAAAATTCGAAAATTTTTTCTAAAGCCTCCAGGGGACTTCGTTTTCGCAAGAAAAAATTTTATGTGCCCTTATTGCATCCGGACACACAATTTCGCTAAATTGGTTCACATGATGAATCTGCTGCAAATTCGAGGCGGAGAGGAGCCATTGATACCAAGAAGAGACTTGATTCAGAAGATTCGGGATTTTAAACTTTGTGTTGGCATTAAATAAATCCTGGTGTTTCATCGCAAACGTATTTTGACTTCATTTTTAATCTGTTTCTATTTGCAGGTAGTTAAAGACCTGCAACTATCAGTAAAATCGTTTAGCACTATGATCGATAAACTCTTGGCATTGCAAAGTTTAACCTATTTCGTTAAATTGTATTATTAAACTTAATGGATAACACCTCTTTGTACCTATAATTTGTTCGCACGAGGGAAGTACGTTAGCATTTTTTTCTGCCAATAACGTCCTGTGAAGCTCGTACTTACTTTTCGTTAATTTAAAATCAATGAACAACGCGAGTTCATCATCTGTGAAGTTTCCTGCATTTTGTTTATATAATTCTACTGGTTCAAAGTCTTGTACATCTGATTCAATTTCTTTTCCTTCAATTGATATACCTTTTGCAATAATGTCAAGTACAGCTTTATTACCTAAACATTGAAGTTTTCCAAGCTCATGAACACCACTTACTGAAACACATTCTCTCTGATTCTAAATCCTTCTTTTCTTTGTCTTTTCCGCGCATTCATCAAAGCCATTACTTCTTCGCAGTTCTGAGCAGGTTGCTTCTGAGACTGTAAATATGTTATCCAAGAAATCTTTATTTTGCTCAAAAATTGATTTTCCTTGTGAAAGAAAGTTCTCCATTTTTTGACAAAGATGTTACGAAATATCGAGACAATTTAAATCTAAGAAATCTGTGCAATTTTTCAAATGGCAGTAGAAGTTCAAACACACCTTTGCTGCTATCACCTTCCTTCAAAATTCAATAAAGCAATGAATAAAATGTCTTTTATCAGACCCAGAAAAAATTAAAAGTTAATGTGAGCATGGTGTGTTTCTTAGCGTCCCAAAATATGAGAAAGAAATACAGTTTCTGTAATTATCACTTTTTTGGGGGGTTTTGCACACGAGCTAAGAGCTTAGTCTGAAAAGAAACGAATTCTGTAGGTCGAGAAATAATAAAATGATCAAAACTAAGGGGATTTCAGATACGACTTCCCAAAACATAAGATACTATTTTAACAATTTGTGAACACTTATTCGGCACGCAAGTTACTTAACCGAAAGAATTTATACTGTATTTCGGGTGGATGGATATCTTATAGAAACAAAATTTAATTGGAAGAAACATAAACGAACTCAGAGTTTTTTATATATTGTACATAATTTGGAATGATTTTTATAAATAATATTTTTTTAAAAATTATTAAAATTTGGCTCCCCTAGAGATATCACTGTGGGCCACATTAAGCTTAAGTTTGTCATTGAGCGTCGAGATCGTCGAGTAAATCTCAACAAACAAATAACTAACTAGCGAAGAAATTTGCGACAAACAGTAAAGAGAGGAACATAAAGTGTGCCTTCTGAGGATGCTCCTGTTATCGTCAGAAATTTGCGGCGAACCATCTCAACAGAATTAGCGTGGGAGAGCATCAGCCTGAATATGACGAACTTAAACAGCAAATGGATAGGGGTGAAAAAAGTCGATGATAAACATCATCTGAAAGAAGCTTCATCGCAAGAAAAAGCGAAAGCCAGAGGCAAATAGGCTGATTGACATACACTATCTATTGGCTAGCGTTCTCTCCAGAACACATGCTTATTTTCTTGAGGTTTTAACAGTTTAAAATGTCTGCTAATGCATCATCCCCTTCTCATATAGTGCGATGAAGCTTTGGGTTACAAGAATCAAGTATTTTGATCATGGACAACCAAAGATAACTAGGATATTACGCATTACAACGAGTATCTTTCAAAAACACTCCTTCAGTGTATTGCCGCTGTATTTAGCGATGAACTTGTTAAACAAAATACTAAAAAGCAGGCCTCATGGATTTATAATACATAATAACGAGGATAGTCATCAACTGCTCTATCTTATGTACATGAATGAACTTAAGCTGTGCGTTAGGCTAAATCAGAAGCTGCAGAAACTAATCGATGCACAAAGCAAATTCGTAATGAGATTTACATTGAGTTCGGTCTAGATGAATGCATAAAAGTACAATTAGTCATAGGAGAATAAGGGAATACTGAGCTAGATTACGAGGACATCGAAGCAACAGTTAAGAGCGTATTATATAAATATCTAGGTATTTTGAATCTAGAAGTATTCATCATATGATAGTTAAGAAAAGTCTAATAAATGTCTTCACACTTAAACTCATATTATTTCTGAAGAGTTCTGTTAACTTGGCGAACAAGATGAGGTAATCAACACCTATTCGATCGCAGTCTTCACTCACTCATTTAAGCTCACGAAATAGTCGCACACCGAACTTAATAAAAAAGGAACGAATTCACCAGAGTACGTTATGTTAAGGCGGGTAGTTGTAAAAGAACATGCAGAGGGTAGAGTTGTTGTGGATTTTACGACAAAGTCTGTAGAGTGAATATCGATTATGCGTGCTGGAATTCGTCCCCAAAAGAGTTTTTGAATATAAGCTCAGAAACTATAAAGAAATTAGAATCGGAATGGAAACAAACACTCAAAGAAATTTCAAAGAAAAACTATCAGATTTCGTGATCCGAGAAAATTTTTTGGAAAAAAAAACAGATCAGGCTCTATCGGTAATTTCAACATCTACGAAAAATAAAAATTGAATGCCTGGTGAGTCATCAATACGTAAACCTGTAATTTCTAGTTGTTATATTTAAAATTGTTGGCAAATAACCAGTGTAAATTTCTATTTCTCCTTATTTATCGCTATGTAACGTAAAAATGTCTTTCCTGAGACGTGTTTTGGAGCATGTCTTTCATAGATCCTAAAGATTCTTTCAAGACGCCCAATGTTAAGATAGAAGAGGTCCTGAGAACTTCTGATCTCTTTAACACATCTTTAGGACATTTTTAAGATAATTTACGTCTTAGAGACGTTGCTTGGTATTGTATTGATATTGTCTATAATTATAGCAACAATAGACAATTTCACTTTTTCCAGAGAAACTTAACTAGTTGCAAGTAATAAACCTAACCCTTCAGTCGCAGTTTAATTTACTAAAAAATTAGTTAAAAGAACTAGTAAAAATGAAACCCTTACAATATCGTTTTTTTTAATTCTATCATTCAGTGAAAAAGAGTTCTCCATTATGTGCGAACGCATACGAATACGATAGACGATAGAAGTCGATAGACAATTGATTGTTGTTGGGGATGCATGCTGATAAAAAGAACTCTCTTTACTTCCGTCAGATAATATAAAAAATTTGATTTGATCAATATTGGACCTCTCACTTGGAACTAAATAATTCACTCGCGCCAGGTGTCTCAGATAGTACAAATTGGAGAAAAAGAGACCAGTTCTACTGTCACTTTGTTCAGGAATGGTCAAAAATTTCATCTGCATGATTCATACTAAAGCTTATAAATAAATCATTGAATTATAAAAATGTGTATATTAACAAAAAGTATGTTTAATTGAAATTGAATTTCATTTTATACTTTCTTTATACATATTTCAGCTTGGTGTAATTAATAACGTAAAAATGCAATCTGGACGATAAAAATTTCCATTACTTATGTTTATTCAGCAATTAGATCATATTTATTCATATACTTTGTCCAGATTTTAAGTGTATGATTTTTTCTTGATTTTACCAATTTTTTCCAATTTCTAAACCTATCTGCTTAAACCTTGAAAATATGAAAATAATATCGAATTGATGGTCTAGAATATGTGACATTATTAATATATTGCAGTTATAATATTAAATATCACAAATAACAAATTATAATTGTAATTACAAAATAAATTAGTTAAGATAATTATTTCATTTTTAAGATAAAAAAATTCTTTTGTGTGTTTCTTATCTATCATGATATTTTCGAAAAAATAATTCAAGTTTATACCATTTTTCGCCAACTGTAGAAAACCTTTGGTAATATTTATCTTCTGAAATTTCTGAAGGATGCCACAGAAGACAGATTGATAAAGTTACTTAATATCTGATTAAGTATCTAAATTGCTACTGATAAGAATATTTCTTTTACAATATCAAAGCTAAGGTATTTATCTACATTTTACAATATTTACACTATTATTAAGCTAAAAATGCACAAAAGTTTTATCAACCATGAGCGAAACATCATATTACTTATTAAACTTTTTTTTATTATTATCAAGTGCTTTGATGATCTAATGTTCATAACAATGACATAAGCATTTTTTTGTAGCGAAACTAATTGGTCATCAGATGACTCAAGTAGATCAGGTTCGTCAGAAGATGTAGATCCATTAGATTCATCCACAGACGCTGACGTATCGACTTGTGAACGCTTATTACTTCGTTTGCTTCGAGTGATGCAATCAGTTACATTGATCAAATAATCATCAATTGCATCATCACTAGAACTCTCATCCAATGAATCTGGAACGATTCGTTTCCTCTTGAGTTTTGGCAATTCGCTTTCAGGCAATAAGGCTATAATCTGTTGCCATCATCGTTCACCTTCATTTTAGATAACAGGAACTGAAAAAGCTATTGTACATCTTCATGGATGTAGTTAGAGTTCATTGCACTGTTGGTAGGTAAAAGATCGTCATTCTGAGGTCAAGAATGATGTCAAGATTTTTGTCACTATTTTTTAGTACTAGACACATAAAAACATACATGTACCAACTGGGACGCTAAAATATCAAAAAATAAATAAATGTATCACTTGACCTTGAAATCTCGATTTTCAAGGTCACGTCTGCGTTCAGGATTTTTTGTACTAATTTTTTCTTGCTTAGCGCCTCAAAAAGCATGGGTATGCCAACCATAATGCTAAGATATAAAACAATGACCTTGGCATGGTGATTTTTAATGGTCAAGTGTGCCTTCTGGATTTCTTTCACTATTTTTTTCGTACTGAGCGCATCAAAAGATATGGATGGGCTTGATCAATTTTAAGGGAACTTGAAGATATTTTAAATTAAGATACGCATTGGAGTGGTGTTTGCGGCACAAACGGTTTGAGCCGGGCGGTGGTCGGAAAATCTGACCAAGATCTGGCTAAAAACATCACGGTAAACTGACCAGGATCCGGTCGGGTAATAGCTCCACAAAGCGGTTAGAAAATGTTGTGTTCAACCACTGGAAATAGAATCTCGTAGCTGTTGTTTCATTTTGAAGACCACGTTGTGATTTGAGGATAGGAAGGAAAACATGTATACGCAACAGTATAGTTTAATTAAAAATAATAATTATACGCAGGCCAAGTGGGGATTTCAAACAGATTACTAAAATCAGGTTGAATATAATTAGGGATTTTGATTTTATTTGCAAGAAATTATCCTAAACAATGTCCGGTCAACCCTTGGCAATGAGATCTAATCAGGGTAGGCCCGGTCTATAACCAACTGGCTCCAGACTAGGTGATTCGATCAAAATTTAGCCCGACCGGCTCCCGACCGTTTCCTGCCCTGCTAGCAAAGAGCAATGATGCATTTAAGTTAATGATAAAGAGGATAAGAAGATACCTTGATAAGAGCAGGTTAGAGCTAAATGCGGAAAAGTCCAAAGTTATGGTGTTCAGAAAAGGAGGTGAATTGGAGAAGGGAGGTGAAAGAGTTTGTTTATCTCGTCCTACTACTTTCGAGAAATGGGGGAGTGGATGGTCATATAAAAGAAAGCGTGAGAAGGGCAAATCTAGTGACGACGCAGGTGTTGGGGCAAGCAAAGGAGCTTTTCGCAGATGATGCAGGTAGGCCCTGAAGTCCTTCAGTCCTTACAAGTCTCTTGGTCCGAATATCATATATACAGTCCTCTTACAGAGGGCTGGTGGGATCATTATTGGGCCGATTGTGAGATTTGCTAGGGCTAGTCTGACATTGGGTTATGTTCCGGCTGCATGCAGGGGTGCGAGAGTAATCTTTATTCCGAAGGCAAGCAGGTTCGTTTATACTTTACGCAAGGATTTCCGACCAATTAGCCTCGCATCTTTCCTACTAAAAACAGTGGAAAGACTGGTAGACAGATCAATATCAAGTAGTTCACAATCAACAACACGCCTATCCAACAACATGGCCTATCACTCGACTGAGACGGCCCTGAGCACTGTAGTTAACGTAATTAAAGGACAACTAAGGCAGGAAGGCTTCGCGATTGAAACTTTTATGGACATCTAAGGAGCTTTCAACTACACCTATGGAGAGGTGATCAGGGCTGCCATGATCGCACACGGTGTGCCTAATGAAGTCGCGGAATGGACCTGCCACATGTTCGCCAATAGGAATCTAATCACGACTAAGGGTGGTAGCAATTTATGTGGAACCGTTGACTCGGGATGTCCGCAAGGGAGGTGTTTTATCACTCTTGCTGTGGTGCCTGGTAGTGGATGAACTGCTTTGTCTTCTCACGAGTCAGAGCCACGGATGCAGTTGTATTCACCAGAAGGTACAAGTGGAAAATCACGAGTACATTGAAATTGGCTGGACAAAAACTGGAAATCAAAGAGCAAACCAAATATCTAGGAGTAATTCTGGATAAGAAGCTGTTATGGAACGAGCCCCTGGAAAACAATTGCAAGAAGCTAGTAGCGACTCTTTGGCTCTGTGTAAATGCCATAGGGAAAAGCTCGGGCTTGAAACCGAAGACACTTATGTGGATATACACAGAAATCCTGAGACTTAGACTAACCTATGCGGCAGTCGTCTGGAGGAGCAGAGTAAAACTTTCGACTGTGAAATCCCGACTGAAAATGATCAGGGGACTGATTCTGAGAGGTATCACTGGTGCCTCAAAATCGACACCCAAAATGGCCCTGTGGGCACTGATAGGTTTGGAGCCCCTTCATGTTACCATGAAGGCTGTGGCTGCGAAGGTGGCCTAGAGATTAAATATGGTAAACAATAGCAGTATCTCGACAGTTATGCGGATACCAACCTACATTGCGAGGTGGCCGGATTTAAGCAAGCTGAGAGACAAAATGCCCACATGTAGCTACCTCTTGGACAAGAAGTACTGAATTAGCCTATCCACGAAAGAGGAACGGGGGACTAGGACAACGCTGAAGCAGGTGTATATCGTAAAAGGAACGAAATGGGCTTCACAATTGCCATGGGGTCCTACGCAATAGTTCTTCAATCTGAGATTATGCTCTTGCTCCAGTGTGCCTATAAGGCATTAGAGTATGACGGAAAATGAAATATTCGCATCAGCTCAGATAGCAGAGCTGCTATCATGGCTCTGAATGGAACAACGACCGATTCGCTGCTATTATGGTAGTGCTTTGAGGTACTGAATAAGCTAGCGACAGAATAGCGAGTCACTCTGCTCTGGATCCCTGAACACAGTGGTATCAGGGGGAATGAGATATCGAACAGACTAGCAAAATTAGCAGCAAAGAAAAATTTTACTAGACCTGACCCAGTTGTGGGTATTTCGAGTAAGTTGGTCACTGAAGATAGTAACAGTTGGCTGACCGAGGAAAATCAGAATGAGTGGGATTCGGTCTCTGGCTGCAGACAGGCTAAAACACTTTTGGGATCAAAGCCAAACCCTCATCGAGCGAAAAAAATGCTTAAGCATGGGAGGAATGAAGTCAACGTCCTAAAGAAAATGTTTAAGGACATGGAAACCCTCGGTACCATAGAAATAAGATAGGGCTTGAAGAAAGTCCCCTCTGTCGTCTGTGCGAAAAGGATAATGAGACTTCCACTCATATTCTCTGTCACTGCCCTGCGAGCGATTGCGGGAAAATTTGTAACACTCACAGGCAGTTACTGCATCAATAAGTCTAAAATATCAGCCAACAGCGTGGCTGCGGTCCTTTTGCCTCCATTATAATTGCTGGAAAAAGAACGTGTTACTTCGTCGTTACTTTTTTAAATACACTTTTTAAGAATTGGTTTTAAATTCCGAGTAATTGGACATTTTATTATTGTTGACAAAATATTTTTTAATTTTTTTTAGAATTTTTAAAAACATGACAAAGATTTTATAAAAATTTTACGTATTGTACCCCCTGGATTACTTTTTAGATTGTTTTAAAAACATAATTTTAAAATTTTTCTTATAAACGACTGAAGCTTTCACAAAAGCGGATGAGGCATTCAAAAAAAAAATTATTATCAAAAAATTTCAATTAAAAATGTGAAAAAATTAAAAGCTTTCAGCTTTCTCAAAATCAAGGTTGAGATGACGAAAATGTTAAAGCACTCAAAACTTTATTTCCCTTTTTCTAGAAAAATAGGTGGAGGCTGTTTTCACTGAACATTTTTTAAACATCAAAAATTTTTATTTAATTATAACAAAAATTTCAGAAGGTCCTATCAAGATTTAATTAAGTCTAAATGGGAAAACACCTTTTTTGTAGGTGCGTGGCACATAATTTGAATAATTTTTAATTAAATAAAGTAATTATAACAATATTTCTTAAATGTAATCATTAGTTTAATTTTTATTATGATACATTAAAAAACTAACGCTGCGGCCGTTGTAGCATATTCATTTGCCTTATTCTGAATGAAAATCACATTGATTTAAATATATATCTGAAAAAAATATGTAATTTGAAACATAGTTGTTGAAATATTACTCAATCGATGAACCTTTGCCTGTTGACCATTGTAAATATACAGAAAATATAGAGTAATCAACATATTAATTTATAATTTCAAGCAGAGAGTGCCATGCAGAAACGACAACGATTGCCAATATAATATGAGCATTGAAACAATATTGTAACACACACAGTAACAATATCAGCTCTAAGACTCCATTATAATTGTTTAAAAATGCAAAATTCTTTATATAAATAAGACGAGTTTGCGGAGTTCTTACAGAGAGTTAACGTTAAGAAAGTTTAACTAGTAGTGCCCACTAGATGTGACAGTTGGAGGCTGCTGAGAAATTAAAGACCTAAAATCCGCATACGCAGGACAAGTAACCAAGATATGAAATGAATCCTCTTTTTCTCCGAGATTGCAAATTGGACAGATTCTGAATGGGGCATATATAAATTTAAACGCACCGATCCAATTGCAAACTCTAATTTAACTCAAGAGCATGAGCTGAGCAATTTTGCTTTTGACATAAGAAGGGAGACTAAATGTAAGATAAGGTTGAATGCCTGGTACAAAGGACAAATGTGGAAACACCTGTATACTGCCAGAACCTAGTACTCTAGCAGAATCTAAGCACTTCAACTGGACTGAAGAATTATGCAATATTTTCTCTTTATTCTCCCTTATTGCAAAGCCCAATTAGATTTAACCCTACTAGAAGAATTTGTTGCTGAAGAATTTAATTTCTTTCAGCAGCGTACGAGATATCTTTAGTCCTTCATTTTCAACAACCTCTCTAACCAACTTAGAGCTATCTTAAAAGTATCATAAGCCAATTGTAGTCTGTTAGTTTCAAGTCACAAAGCATAATTTGGCTTATAAGGTGGAAGGTTTAAAACCCTCTTCTAGAACTTCGATTAAAGCTTATTGATCATTTCGTTATATCCTAAACTTCAGACTGCGTATCATGATACAAAATACTGATTTGTGACTCCGATAAAGCGTGACTTTAGTGTACAATACATTAGATTTCGCAGAATAAGGAATTCTTAGAAGAGCATCCATAGCAGCATTTGCCAAATTTATTTTCTTAGTAGCCTCTTTAAGGAAAATATCCGAACTTAAGAAAATAGAACCCTACAATATATCTGAATCAGGTTACTTATAAATTGAAGATCAGCTTAAGAGTTGGCGAAGATCACTTGTCGTCAACATAGGCTGGCAATATTACATGAATTAGGTAATCGATCGAAATTCCTATGACCCCGTGGTTTCTTATATATACCTTTAAGTATATGATTAACAAGGCAAAAGGAAAAGGACTGAGAATATGAGCAATTTTTGCTAAAGAAGCAAATGATTAACTGAAGGAAACGCTTTTTTTAAATCACGAAACACGCAAAGACCTAAACGCTTCTAGATAACAAGATTGGTTGGAATTAATGTATTCAGAATGAAAATGTGACCTATACAACTCCTTCCAGCGCTAAAGGCCGCCTAATTCTCAGAAAGGCAGTTTTATACTTTAGCTCATCCAGTCAGCTTTGAGTGCAGAATTTGGATGGGAATAAGAATTGCAATAAAATGTACATATCAGTTTTTCTGTATTCGAGAAGATCATCTGCATTGCCATTTTTAAAGAGGATAAAGGTTTGAATGTTAGAATATTTAGAAAGACCTTTCTATGATTCCCAAATGCTGTTGTAAAAGCTGACCTGATAAGGGACCCAGTTTTCTGGTAGATAGGGATGAGAATGATTTGATTGATTCTGTTAGATAGACTAGGGATGCCGGCCTCACAGGTTGTATTTTCACTCTTACACGACAATAAGCTTTTTTTTTACTTCCCCTTTGGAGGTGATATGATCCAGTAAAGGGTGTAAATTTATACACTACTTAACAGTCACACACAATTTTGTAGAATACAATGAATCCCCAAAAACCTGCCAGCGTTTAAGACTTTTTCCATTAACTGAAGCAGACTTTATTCAAAAACTATTTACTGCTGCCCAGAACGCTTTAGCGTTATTGTAAAAAGCAAGAGTATTCAAAATAATACGCTCAAAATCCTTTCTTCTTAAAATAGTAAGATTAAGGTAAACTTTCTTTATTTTTCTATTCTCACTAATATCTAGCTCTGAAAATTGGGATAACTTACATTTTTTTAATGAGACTTTCAATTTACGATGCATCTTATTACATTTTCTATCAGACCAAGGTTTTTTCCTGGCACTCGCTAAAACGGTTTTGAAACCAGGTCTAGGTTATTCGCTACTACAGAAATTGCAAACATGAGATTCTCGGTCAACAAATCCATATCCTCAACAGTACAAGAAACTCCAGGCACAACTAACATTTGCTCATCGTATGCCTCAAACGCCCTTTCCCTCCAGAGGAATTTCTTATAATCAAAAAAGTGATTTAACCCATCATTTAAAGTTAAATTACAGTCAGCGTTTTGACAACCTCTGGTAAATGTTCTGCTAATGTGGGAATCCCCAAAACCGAAAAATTAAAGATCAACTTCAAGGAATCCATATAACAAAAAATGAGATCTAATATAGTTTTACCCTGATCCCCTATGAAAGTATATTATACTTCGATAAGAGCCTGGCAACCTAGCAAAGGCTTGATGTAAATATTACCAATAATAAATTTAAAGTCTTAGTGCTAACATTTGATAAAAATCCAATTAGAGTAAATGTCTAAAAGTTCATAACCGAAATATAAGCGATTAACATATATAGCTAAACCTCTGCTAGGCCTTCCTCTGTTACTGTCTCTAGCAGCCAACAAACTAAGAATGATTTAGATGCGCCTTCGGCACAATCCTAAGACGTCTTTTGAAACATGTAGTCTGGACATCCTACGGATGTTTTCAAGACATCGAATGTTAGTAGAACAGATGTCCTGAGAATGTTGAATGTTTTAAGACGTATTTTGGACAACTTTAAGACATTAGACGTCCTAGAGACGTTTGTCGGTCTGACATTGAACGGTAATTGTAGTAATCACAGAAAATTTTACTTTTACCAAAGCAACTTTACTAGTTTTAAATAGTAAATCTAACCGTTTGATCGCAGACAATTCTACTAGAAGATTAGTTGAGGGAATGAGTGTAAATGCAACACATGCGATATGGTTCTTTTTTTAAATTCTATTTTTCAGTGAACAAGAGTTCTCCATCATATACGAACGTATACGACTACGATTTTTTTTCACGATCTTCTTCTCTTCGCCCACTTCAGTCTTTTGTCATGGCCGAGTATTTGCCTCCTTTACGTGACAGGTCAAGGTCTCCTTCTGACAGACCTCCTCTTTTTAGAAATCCTACTGATCAGGTGCTTGGATATGGTCTTGGCCTTGTTTGGCTGATTCCCCATTCCAATCAGTACGGACGATTCAAATTTCGAAGATACACTTTTTATTCGCTACTTCTACAGCTACAAAACAAACATGCCTATACAAAGCTGACAACCACAGAACAAATTGTATGGGTAACATCTAGTGGAGACGTTTTTGAAATATTGGGCACAAATGGTGTTCTGAGTGGATTATATAATAAGCGTAGAAATAATTCCCAGGCGAAAATAAATATAGGAAGCGGCTTAATTACGGTCATGACCTCAGAAGAAGCTAGGGAATGTCCGGTAGGCTGGCGCCGCAGAATAGAATTGAATTTTAGAAAAGTAGTTGTACACCAGGATGTTCTACTGCAAAGCTAATAGTTACATTTGAAAAAGGTGAAACTTTTAGTCATTGCAAAATCTGACGTTGGAAACAACTCTGTCGCTACCAGAAATAAACTATTACTTTTAACCTCTGAGATATTTTCTGGTTTGTCTTCACTTGTTAAAAGCATATACCAGAGTTTGAAGTGCCCAATTACATGATTTAGGTTTAGTGACTTTATATTTTGAGAATTGTAATATTGTTTTAAAATTTTAGTAGATGTTTCAGCATATATTAGGAACCGTCTGTGTGGCTTACGGTCTGTCAAGTTAAAGCGTGGGTGGCTTTACTCGCAGTCGGTAAGGTGTATCGACATGATTTTGGTGTCAAAATATTAAGAAGAGCTCCCTCTTTCA
>NC_046666.1:29922518-29935609 GCF_010883055.1 Belonocnema kinseyi
GAGGGAGCTCTTCTTAATATTTTGACACCAAAATCATGTCGATACACCTTACCGACTGCGAGTAAAGCCACCCACGCTTTAACTTGACAGACTGTATTTGAGTGTTTATATAGTTTAAACAGTGTCATCTTGTTAAATTTAATTTTAAATGTAACTGGGGACAGGGCTTTAGAGCACACTCGAAGAAAAACTATCTGAGCAAGTTCACCTGCTGTACAAACACAATAAGAAAAACAATTTATGGTTTTTGGGCATGCATTATGATGAAACCAGAACCAAACTTAATGTAAAATGGTGAGTTTCTTCAAACAATTTCGGTACCGGTAAAAAAAATTACCGGTAAGTTTAATTTCTTTAATGTTGTTTTTCAAAGCATTTTTCCCGTAAGGCAGCAATTGAGGGTGTGTATTCAAAGAATTCAGGGAATTCATGAAATTCATGTAATTCATGATTTTCAAGAAATTCAAGGAATTCATTCAATCGAATGAATACATAGAATTCAAGGATTCATGGCATACAAGAAATTCGTAGAATTCATACAATTTGTGTAATTTAAGGAATTCGTGGAATTCACGGACCTAACGGAATAAAGGGTGTTCATAAAATTGTCTTGTTTCGTGATATTCGAGAAAATCATGGAATTGACGGTATTCATAGAATTTACAGATTTTATGGAACTTACAGAATTCAAGGAATTCATGGAATTCACATTTGTCGAATGTTTCTTCAACATCTCGTGGGGAGGCTGACAGGCACCCTCTGATTAGTCATAGAAATAATATTGGTGAAAACCCTACCCCTTCCCAACCTCTCATGGGGAGCGCGAAGGCACGCCTGTAACTGGTCACAGAAATAACCTTTGCTAAGCTTTTTTATTCTGGGAAACCAACCAGAAGATAACGGATATTGATTCAAAAGAATCGACTTTCGCCACATTTGTCTCCATATTCAGAACAAATTGTAGAGACAAATTCAAGCATCGGCCATTTATCTACTGCAATGAGGGTCCGTTTTTACTGACTTCACTTTAAACTTCTGTCTTAAGCGCTTATTATTATAATTATTCTTATTTATTTATTTATTCATTATTCTTATTATTATAAGTGAATTTCAATCATTTGAAAATCAAAATTGTGATGTTGTTATTTATCATGTTTATCATTAATAATAATTATAAAATATTTTTGAATGGCTAATTTTATTATTAATAATATGCAATCTTAGTTCCTTTAAATCGTTTAAAAATTCTTGCATTTTTATTATTTTTTAAATATTTCAATTTAGCTCAAAAGTTTTTTAGTGGGTTTTTAATAGATTTTAAATGGGTTGACCATGTTTCGAAAATTTTACCGCATCTTAAATGACATTAATAGATTGCAAAATCATGACTAGCTTCGCTTAGTGCATGTGATTGAAGTTTAGGATTATCATTCAGTTTGCTTCTCTTGGTCTGATTTAAAATGTTTGGTGACTTTGTAAAACTTTTTGCTAGAAATGGTTACTTAACAGGTTCAGCAGCGACCAGCATTGAAGCTGTGTTTTTCGGAACAAACATGTTGCTTGAATAGCTAACAAGGGAATTCTAGATTTATTTGAAATTCATACATTTTCCTACACTTTCTTTTCTTTCTCTTCTTGAATAATTTTTGTTTGTTTCCTGGTAGTATAACGGGGTTAGAACCTAGTGAGTTATCCTTAAGATTCAAATGGCACCTAGAGCTACTACTGGGGGCTATATCATGCAGAAGATTGGTGATGGTTAACTTAGTGGTTAACTATCAAGGACATCTTCGACAAATGGTAAATAGTGGAACATCAGGTGTGCCTGCCAAAGATGCTCCTGTTATTGCCAAGAATTTGGAGACAACCACCTGAACAGAATTAACGTTGGAGAACACTAACTGGATTACCACGATAAAGAAGAGTTAGTGAATCTCTTGTGAAAGTTTAAAGTTTGAAACTAAAAGCGAAAAGAGATACAAATTTATGACGGATCTCGGAAGACCAAGCACTGGAGATGAAATGGCAAGTAGATAAGCGATGGATAACGCCGATGTTGAAAATCATTCATAGGAAGCTACATCAGAAGGTAGGGAACGCAATTATTATTTCTTTAAAGTTTCAACAGTTTAAAAATTTCACTAATGCATCGTCCACTTTTTATATCGAGGGGTGATACTTTAGGTTACAAAAATCAAGTATTTTGATCATTGACAATCAAGGTTGAATAGACTCATACGCATTACGACGGATATCTTTTAAATAGACCTTCTTAATTTATTATCGTCGCATCCAACAATGAACCCATAGATCAAATTACCATAAAGCAGGCCTTATGGATTTACAATACATAATAACGAGGATGGTCATCATCTGATCCATCTTCTGTCCATGGATGACTTGAAACTATACGCTAGTGCAAACTGGAAGCCGCAGAAAGTAACCGATCACAAAGCAGTTTTGCAATAAGATGTACATTGAGTTTGGACTAGATAGTTGCATAAAAGTATATTTGATCGAAGAAGAATTAGGGAATACTGAGCTAGATTACAAGGAAATTAACGCAATAGTTAACGGCGAGTCGTATACATTTTTAGGTATTCTTGAAACTAGGAGTATTCAGCCTATAATAGTTAAAAAAGTCTGATGACTGTATTCACTCTAAAACGCGGATTATTTCTAAAGAGTTCTCTTAACTCGTCAAACAAGATAGGATAATCAACACCTATTCTATCGCTGTAATTACGTACACCTTGGGGATCATCAAATAGTTAAGCAAAACTATTCACGAGGAAATGACGAAGTAACGAATGCTCAGAGTAATTGGACGATCAAGCGTACAGTTCTAAAACAACATACGGAGGGAAGGGTTGTTTCAGATGTCACAAAAATTTCTGTAAAGTGAATCTAGGTTACGTGTCCTGGAATTGGTCTCCAAAAATCGTTCTGAATAGGAGCGCAGAAACCATAGCGAAATTAGAATCTGAATGGAAACAAACAGCCAAAGAAATTTCAAAGAAAATCTATCAAGTTCCGTGAACGGTGACACTTTTCTGGAAACCCATAAAAGAAACAATAAAATTCAGAATAACGATTTAGAAAATTCCGAATACAACCTATTATACATCAAGGTTGAATATACAGCACGATGATAAAATCTTTTCGAATGGAATTTTACTTTAAATGTGGATCTATTAAACGTATTTGTGAGGTGCTCGCTTTTATTCTGATGAAAAAAGCTGCTGTACGCTATTATTAGAGAAAACTAAGATATTTTTGAGATCAGACAAAGTACGCCTAGTGTAAGTTTAGAAACTCGAGAAAATGTCATGCGAGTCGAAAGATTATTTAAGATTATTAAAGAAAGACTTAATTTAATTTTACGATCTATGTGGAAATATACCGTGTTAAACTTTTAAATTCTGAATGCGTATAATAAAATTGAATTATAAATTATATTGATTAAAATCCCAACGCTGTAACATTCGACGTCGTAAAAAACGTAGAACGAAATTAAACTAATTTTTGTTTCTTCAATTTTCCTGACTGATTATGCTTACTTTACTTAGCAAATAATTATTTTCCTATTCCAGACCTTTCTTCATTGTGTATGAAATACGAGTGAAAGTAAAATCTGTAAATATGAGAGATAAAAATTATTAGTCAAATTAAACAATAGAAATAACATTGCTTATATTGTTACTATACTTTTTAGTCTGATTGTGAAAGATGAGGATCGTTCATACTTTGGTCTTATCTTTGGTGATTAATTATATTAGTAAGTATAATAATATAATTTATAGTTTTATAAAACTTCAAACTTTCCGAAAAATAGTGAAAATTCGCCTGGTTTAATTCGCGATGTATTCCAATTACTATTTTGATCCAAATTTTATCTGGTTTGATTCAATATAAGTACATACTTCTATATTTAAAATTTATTCGAGACATCTGCGCAGCACTGAATTTCGACGAATTCTCGGTTCGTTTACACACTCAGATATTAAATTAGCAAAAGAAATTAAAATCAGGCCCTAAAAAATTTTTTTTTTAATTTTCTAAGCATGAGCATAATAGGAACTTCACTATTTTGAAATATGGTAATTTTTTCAAGCTCTGCTTTTTGAGTGCAAAAAAGCGTTTCGTGATGTCACTACATATACGAGTAGTGTTTAAAAAAATCCGCAGCTGCGCCCACATATTCTTATCGCACAATGCGCGCGCAACTCGCTTCGCTCGCAAGCTGGTGTGCGACTTTGGGCACTCGCGCTGCGCGCTTGAACAATATATTTGTCTCTCGCTTTGCGCTCGATAATGTATTTATCTCGCGCTTCGCGCTCGCTGATGCAGTCACCTCGCGCTACGCGCTCGGTCTTTTGATTAAAGTCACATTTGGACGCAAGATTTCTAAAATAAAAAGTAAAATCATCGACAACTGTCATTTGGTGATAGTGAATTCTCTTTTGTTAAAGCGTCTTCTCTTTTAACGAAGACATTCTCATCACTTATATCATACGTCACTCTGGATTTCTTCGTAAATGCGTAGTTTTTTACATTATATTCAACCCTATTATATCAAATGTTTATTATTTTTTTTGTACCTCGGTCTGCTGCTGTTTATTCAGGTGTTACTAAATAAAATACAAATATTATTCTTAATGATAAATTTAATTTTCGTTTTTCATTTTGCATTAAATTTTATTCTTAGCCACCCTGAAGATTGTATGTCATTTCAATAAATTTATATTATAGCCATTCATAATATTCATTAGTATTGCAACAAAACTATTTTCATTGTGTTATTTTTGTTATTAAAAAAATGCGTATTCTAATAAAATAAAAATTATTATAAAAATTATTGTCGAAACTTGTGTTAATTTTACACACATTAAATTTGTTTATATTAAATGTAGAAATAATGCGTAGAAAACTGCGCATCTCATTACTTTTTTCGTAGCTTGTGTAGTTAGTTCAAAATTTTGTTTTTCTTTTAAAATTTGCTTTTTGCGAATAAAAACAAAAAGTACGCGTCCTATTGAGAAGTTATCAATAAGAAAGTTGTAGATCTTTTTAGAGAACGCAATTTTGGGTAATTTTTTTTTGTGTCTTGCTTAGTTTTGATCACCAAATGAAATATTTGATTTTTCACTATTGCTGTATGATCAAATTTTGAATTTTTAACTTTCGACAAAATTAAAAAAATTGCCACGATGATCATATTACACGATGACATATTACAGACAACAGATTACATATTACAGATTAAGGCAACATACTACAAACTTCACACTACAGACAGTCTGGCACCTTCGTAAAAATCGTTTTTCTGACTCAAAGGATCTCAAAACGTGCTGATTTTATAAAAACCCACCAATTTAAATTTACATTAAACTAATACCTTCTCATTAGGATGAAATTGTAAAAATCAATTCTCTTTTTCTTGTTGCAGCATTAAGTTCGCAGTCCGTTTGGGATTGGTCCAACGCTGCCCGCCCGCATCGTTGCAGAACTTCTTCTTCTTTTTGCATACCTCAGTCTCCTGTCGAGCCCGAGGGCAATTTGCCCGGCCGTGAAAGGCCCACGTCTCCCCCTGCCAGGTCTTCTCCTGTCAGGTCGCGTCCTGCCAGGCATCCTCTTTCTAGAACTGCTGCTTATACAGTACTTGGATATGGACTTGGGCAACTTGGACTTATTCGGCTCATTCCCAATTCGAATCAGTACCGTAGATTCGAATTTCGAAGGTACACCTTTAATTCAACACGTCTTTCGCTAGTGAGAAAAAGAGTTTTTGAAAGCATGCCAAGCACCGAACAAATTGTATTAGCATCGTCTAGTGGTGAAGTTTTTGCAATATTGGAGACTAGTGGCACTCTTATGGGAATATATATTAAACGTAATCATAAGGCCAGAATGAAAGTAAACATAAGAAGGGGAGTGATTAGTGCAATGACCGCAGATGAAATTGCAGAATGTCCAGTAGGCTTTCGCCGCAAAATAGGACTGAATTTTAGAATAGTTGTTGAAAGACAGGATTCTCTACAGCTTAATCAATAATGTGATATCTGACTTTAAAAGCAAGTCTATCGTTGTTATGAATAAATGAGCAATATTGATGTATTTGGTGTATCTTTTTTTCAAAATTTTAAGATTTGCTTCAAATTAGGTTTGCCAACGTTTTCAAAGAATATTTTAATCATTAATTACCTACAATCCTTTTAAAATAAATTTTTGTATGATTTTGAAATAGCGATATTAACTAAAGAATTACATTATTATTTGTAAATTATTAAGTTCCTAGAATAAATTAAGTAATTTTCACAGAATTAGGAAAACTGACTGACGATGGCCACCATTAGAGTGGTCCATAAAATCGACTTCCATTTTTTGGTAACCGATCTCCACTTCCCAATTTTATTCATTTTCTGGAGAAAAGAACTCTTTTTTCAAATTCATAAACAATAATCCGTATCCTGAGTGCGCAGAGTAATATTTCTTCTTTAGCAAATTTATTAATTCTTTAAAAAATGATCCTTTGTTCAAATTTTTTTTATAAATCGGGAAAATGTATTATCTTCTTAACTTTATGAACATTATTGAGGCAGTACATGAGTAAGTCAAGCGATATTTTTTGTTAAAAAGCTTTACAGTTACGTGAGAAAATTGCATCTGGTTAAATATTTTTTCAACATTAAATCTTTAGAATGTTTTTGAATTAATTGGAGATTTTCTGACAGTTTTAAATTTTTTTGACTCTTTAGCTAACAATAAGCAACAAGTACAAACTACAGAGAATCATTTGTATTTCGTATCTTGTGTTTCTTTTCCACAAATTTAATTTGTTAATTATCATGTTTTTTAAGGAATAAAGAAAAATAAGTAGCCTAGCGCAAAGTCGTGTAAAAAATTTTGTACCTACAATAGAGACACAAAATAAGGTTGAATCAAATTTAATCTGCTTTGTTACGTTTTTCCCAAAATTAAATTTTTAAAATTTTTTATGCGTCGATTTCTCAAAAAAAATAATTCTTTTATTTTAAATGTTATTTTTTTGATTAGAACAAAAACAAAAATGTGATTATTTAAGACTTAATTAAAAACTACGCTTCATATTAAAAAGTGAATAATTATAAAGTTTCCGATCTATTATGGATACATAATTAATTTAATTAATTTCTTTTTGTGTCTAGCTCTGTTTCTTAATAAATACTGTTTAACGAACTCGATTATTCTTTTTGGACCCTTGAAATTTTGTTTGTCAAATTACAAAACAATTAGATTAGTCTTCAAAAAGTTCAATTTCCTAATATTTCTGGACAAATTTTGAATGTCTTAGTATTTATTTTCAGAGGATAATTTTTGAATATTTCAAAATTTGCGAGAAAAAAATATAGAACACTTTCAGATATTGTTTGGTTTTTTTCAGGATTCAAATATTTTCGGTGTAAACTGAATTTTGAAGACTGTCATGAGAATGAAAAAGTATTTAAGATTCAATGGAAAATTTTCAATCGTTGCTTTGTGATGAATTGCAAAAGAAAATTGAAAAAATTCCATTTTTAAAAAATTTCTAAAAAGTGTGTTTAAACTGTTGAAGAAAAATTTTGGAAACTTGCGATGCTACATAATTTTAAAAACTGATAAAGTTTAAGAGATATTTAGAAGGTCTTAAATGATTACGAAATGTTTCTTCAGGTTCTTAGGAAAAATTAAAATATTTTTTTACTTCAAATATTAAGCTTTAGACTTCACTTTCAAAGATTTTTAAAAATTTAATAATATTTCGAAATTTGCCAATAAAGTATCCGGAAAACTTTTAGTGATTTAAAAAACAATTTGGAATTTAAAAAAATTGGAATTATTTTTAAATATTTAAAGCTTCAAAACTTTAAGAGAAAGTTAAAAAAAGAATGCCAAGTAGGCTGGCACCGTGAAACCGATATAAATTTCAGAGTAGTAGTTGTGAACCATGATTCTCTACAGCTGAAATTAATAATACAATTTTCAGAAATCTTAAACTTTCAGTTATTGCAAAGTGATATCTGACTTTCAGAACAATCCTATCGCTATCAGAAATAAAATAATGTTTTCAAACTCTTAAATTTGTTTGTCTTTCGTCTACTGGTTAAGAATTTTCAAATTTAATAAAATTGACACATCATCAAGAAAATCTAGAAGACAAATGATTAAATTTTCTAAATATTTAATCAGAATGATCTCAATTGTTCATCATTCCATAAACGTCTATATATTTTTCTCGCCTTTTTCGTTTTTAATGTGACAGTTTTATACAACTGGCACAGTAAATGAAATTACTAATGAATTACTAATTAAAGTTTTCGTTTAAAAAAAGTTATACATTTTGACCGAAGACATCCTAAGTCATGCACCTATATCGTGAAGCACATTGTTTATACACATATTTGTTTAAACCGTTTTTAGTTTTTATTAGATAGATATATCTGTGAATCGATTCAAAGTTTCTCATTAGCTGTTTATGAAATCCCTCTAGAAGTAATAAGGTTGGTCAGCATCATTCTAATATCTTAAATTTTCTGCTTGACAATATTTATTTTTAAAAACTCCTATTGTAATCTGTAAAAAATTAAACAATATGAAATAATAATTTTCGGACAAAAATAAAAAAGAGGAAAGAAAAATGAAAAGACAACCAACCACATCACCTTCCTTATTTTTTTCTTTCTTTCGTCTTTTTAATTTGTATTACTGTCAAGTTACAATAAAAGAACATTGAAAACAAAAATAAAAAATAAAATTACATTACCAACGTTTGGGTACTCATTATCAAGGCAAGAAAAACGTAAATAGGTAGAAATTGACAGCACCGAAAAGTAGGTCAGTCTGTTGTGAAGACAATATTAATATCGGTCTGAATTACATCAGAAATAGAGAAAGTAAAAGAAAAACAAAATTATTTTTTTCAGATTACAATAGGAGCTTTTTCGTTCGTTTGTTGTGGCCTAAATTTTTTCGTTAGATTCTGGTTTTTTTAACAAGCTTTCGCATCGATCAATAATTCTACTGTTTGTTTCAATAAGGGTGTCACTGCTATTATGGCTGGAAACTTTTTCGATAATTCGAATTTTTTTCTCATTTCCGACCACAAGTCCTATCTTTCACGTGTCAACAATATTCAGTAACTCGAACTTCGATAATTCGAAGTACGCGATAACTCAAACAAAAGTTCCCTGCCCATTGGACTTTTCAGTCTCAATAACCCGAATTTCAGTATGTACGATATTCATACTATTAACCTTTAGGAATGTCATTAGTGCCTGGTTCGTGACCGCTCCTCCGCTAATGATTTCTAAGAGTTTCACTGCCTACTGATGTCCTTTATAAACTTTGGAAATTCACATAATTCACTAAGGGCAGGAGATCATAAGTCATGCGATCCTTACGAACGCTGAGGCCCTTGAGTACATTTGACTTAAATCATCCGAGTAAAGCCTATACCTATTAATCATGGGTTTAACGAAATGTAAAACTTTGAGTTTAAGTGATAAAGTCAAAGTGATTCGTGAAGTCGAAAAAGGAATGAGAAAGAAAAAAATTCATTGCAAAGGCATTCGAGATTCCGCCAAACACCTTGTCCACGATTATAAACTAGAAAGTTGAAAATATTTCTGCAGCTGAAAGCCCTTGATTTCAATTTGAGCGGAAGCGAATTGGGCTTTCTTCTTTTCCAAACCTGGAAAAGTGTACCCTGAATTGGATACGACATGCTGGGGACGAAAATGTTTCCATTTTCGGGCCAATAGTGCGATGGAAGGCTAACAAATTTTCTAGTGAAGTGGGATACGAGGAGTTAAGAGCATGTGTTGGGTGGTTAGATAAATACAAGAACAGAAATAGAATTGCGTACAAAGTTTTGAGTGGTGATAGTTCTTTAGCTTCAGAAGTAGATTGCGAAATGTATCATTCGGAAGTGTTACCTGGGTAACTGGAAAAATATTTGGACCCTGATATTATTAATAATGATGAAACTGTACTTTATTTAAAATGCTATTTAGATCGGACGCCTGCATTCAAAAATGATAAATATCACGAAGGAATAAAAACCAAGAAAAGGATCACAGTCATGTTTGGCTCTAACATGTCTGGAACAGAGAAACTTAAACTTATCGTTATTGACAAATAAAAAAAACGACGTTGTTTTGCAGCACTCAAGTCCCTACCAGTGACTTTTTCAAATAATAAAAAGCCTGAATAACTAGTTCAGTTTACGAGTCTGGGTTTAAAAAAATTCAAGTTAAAAAAGCAGACGTTAAAGGCTGTAAAAATTGTTCATTTAGCTCCCAATAGGACTACCATACATCAGCCAATCGATCAGGGCATCATAAGAAATCTTAAACTTAACTACAGAAGAAGAATTGTTCAAAGAGTACTTAACTTGATAGACGAACGGAAAAAAGATCCTGAAATTAATCTACGGGAAGTGATCTTTGAATTGAACTAAGCTTATTATGATGTAATAAGCTAAACAATCGCTAACTTTTACCGAAAAGCAGGATTTACGAAAACTAATCAAAAAGAACATACTACAATGAGAAACGGTGAGGAAGACTTGTCTAAAAAGTGGTCTAATTTGCAGATCAGAATAGGCTTGAAAAGTGTAGCGTTCAAATATATCCTTAATTTCGACAGCCAGCTGCTTGCCGCAGAATATTTTACTGATGAGGACATTTTAAAGAATGTAAGTTTGCTGTTAAAAATATATTGAATTCATGAAAGTTCTTATCCTCTTCAATTTCATTAAAATTGCCTATCAATGGTACAATATGGCGGAGTAAAAATGATCAAATTGGTCAAATCGTTTCAGCTCAGTGAAATTTTGACTTCGCACTATTGAAAAACTCTCTATTTAAATTCTGCAAATGGCTCGACCTTTATATTTTTAGAAGGTCAGTACTTTTTTAAATTTCCTCTAAATTATTTTGCCCATTGATTTTAAGTGTATGGACGAGGCTGAATAGTCAAAATAATCAGAAAAAGACGCATCCACAGGTGAAGATGTTATTTTTAGGCATTTGCCTACTTTCTGCTGTTTTCTCAAAGGACCCACCAATGGCTAACAACCATCTAATTTCTGAATGAGCAACAATGCGACTGGCTACTTTCCAATCTTTCATTCTAGTTGTAAAAGAGGCTCTCTGAAGTCTAGAGGAGCCAGGCATGTTCTCGATTTTAAAACAAAATCTCCTTCATGAGCCGCCACCGGCATTTCATTCCATACTATTGTATCTGGTTAAGTTTGCCCTATCCAACTCCCAATTGATACTAGGAATCCACCAGGGTTCGGCGTCTAGTTGTAACGACAGCAGGTGTAGTACCCTGATTAAATAAAGTTAAGTCAGTAGTCAAGAGTTTAAAAAAAAGAGTCACCACTGTCGTTGGGATCCTTACTACCTTAAGTCGAATGATATGCGATAGCATCACATCTTATGGATGTCTCCTGAATGTTACTAAATCTTTATTACCGCCATGTCTCGAGAAAAGTACCTTTTCCATGTTTCTCAAATACATGTCCGGAGCTCTGTCTACTGGTGTAACAGTCAATATTCTCACAGCTCTCCACCACTTTGCAGTTTCAGTGAGCCAATTTCAGGACACTTTGTCTAAACATATGATTACAAAATTTACATTTTTGAATCGAAAATCTTCGAACGTAGTGATGAATTCTTTAGGCTGTATCCTATCGATTTTCTTCTCTAATGCCTAAAATATTGTAATTTCTAAAAATTAATGTCAATGCTCAATCCCTTATATTACGAATCATTACAAAAACCTGCTACTACCCATCGCTATTTTATTAACTTAGATATGTAAATATCGTTTTTTGATGAAAAATAAGCAATAATTGTTTTGTAGATTTTAACAATAGAGGAGATGGGTAACTAGAAGAACGTAACAAAGACAAAATATGGACCAACCCACCTGGCATGCAAAGCCTTCAACAATACAGATTAAGATGAGTTCCTCTGTATCTGATCTTTAAATCAATACCTAATAATATTAATTTAAAAACACGCGAAAGATAGAGGAGAGTAATTTTTGTTTTAAACCCTTGCAATGATTTGCAAGAGATGAAAGGCAAATCTTCTGATTGGAAAAAATAATCCCTCATGTATTTGCTTTCGTGGCACACCAGTGCGTCATATTTACAAATTATGTGCTGAGGATTCTTCTCACGAAAATCACAATTTTATCCACGATGTTTGTCTCCGTTCCTCATGTTGATCAGTTGATATCTCATTCGGCAGTATCCAGTAAGCATCCGCACTGCGACATTAATCAGCCATCTTGCTATGTTGATGAGATTATTAGTCCTCTTGGTACCTGTACCAGATACGAAACTCTTGAAATGCACCATTTTTTTCTGCTGAGATCTACCCTTTATGTATCCCAGTTAGTTGCTTCAGTGGTCGTATAGCTTTGAGCCCTATGTCCATAGACTGTTAAAGAGCAGCATATCTGTCTAGGTTTCGATAGGATCTCATTTTCATCGAACATAACGTCACAGCAGTCACCTCGCGGTGGCTAGATTTCACGAAGTTATGTGTATTATACTGCTTTAACCTAGTTAAATCAGTAGTTAAAAGGTAATCTACTCAAGACTTATCTCTGTGGTTAGTGTCCTTACTAACCCAAGTCGACTTATGTGAGTTAGCATCACATCCTCTAACTTTGAATCAATCAATCAATCAATCCTCTAACCTTTGCATTATTAGCCCAACACTCTTGTTGATTTTTCTGCAAGGGTCAGATTAAGAAAGAAGAACTTGATATTAATACTAAAGTATTTTATTGTTTAAATTTAGTGAGATCATAATATGATTTGCAAATATATGAGAAAGACGTCTTCGACACCTCTAGTTTTGAGCGTAACTTAATGCCGAGAAAAAATGCCGCAGCAAAACAAAGGCAAAAGAGCCCTAGCGCTAGCGCAATCTTGCAGCGAGAGTCTGAACTTCAACATACGAGGGTGGATTGATAAGTTTCCGGCCTGACCAAGAAAAACAACGTTTTTAAGAATTTTTTTTTTTATTTCTCAACATAATCTCCTCCAAGGC
>NC_046666.1:29935709-29981938 GCF_010883055.1 Belonocnema kinseyi
CGGGCTGAAACTATAGCTACAAGCTATCTAAAGATGGTACTATAGAACGCCACCTCAAGGTAGGCCTAGTGGCGCCATCTCTTGGTCAGGCCGGAAACTTATTAATCCACCCTCCTACCGCCTTCCTTCCACCCTGAAAAAGCCTATTGACCGCTTGCCTTGGAGAATACGGTGTCAGGATTTGACTTGATGCCAGGAACATCTTGAGTAGACGAAGCATTTATAGGAAAAACAGCCATTTTAGTAACATCAGCTTATATTCACCGACCGCAATCTTGATTATAGTCACACGAACGTGCCCATCTCGTCCAGGATGAGTTTTCAAAATTCGAGCTAAGGTCCATTTTTTGTTGAGGGAAGGCAAGCTTGGATCTACCACGACCACTCATTCTCCATCCTATAAATCAAACTGAAAGCGAGTCCATTTTATTCTTTGTCCAAATCTTCTGCTACTGTTTCGTTGCCAAGTATAGAAATCAAGGGCCCTCCGACTGCAAAGTGTCCGAGAGTTGACGCATCTAAATATTCTGTATCCCCAGTCAAAGCGACCAGTGGACGACTATTCAATGCCAATTTAATGCTGTCAATCGTACCAGAAACTTGATTCCTCTGTGAACTTAGCTTGACTAAAGGCTTTTTATAGTTTACTACCAGCTCGACAGAAATAGGTGTTCTCATCATTCCACATATCTGAAGGTTTTTAGCGGTAACTGGAAAATCACGTTAAAGTTCTGATCAAGCTAACAGTTTTCAGGTCTCCAACTAGCTAAAGATACAGCTTCTTTGTAGTGGAACAATCGAACAAAACAATGAAGCCTTTTTTTGGTTTACGTTTAGCTGAAGGTATGTTAAATAGCTCTGCATAATCCAGTACAGTGAATAAAAATAGTGGACTGGAAGAAACTCGAGCTGAGGGCAAAGAAGCAATCACATTTTCGACGGTGCATACTGTAATTTGAGCAGAAACGGCTATCTTGTAAAGGATGTATCGAATTGCGAGTTTTCTTCCAATTATCCAAGCTTGATGCATCGAACAATTGTTCGTTGACTAATTTCCTTCATGTAAGTCTCGTTAGTGAGCTAATGCGATTATAACTGCAGTTTCTGACAGAATCGCACGCAGACCTGAAATGCCGTCTTGAGTACATGTGTATGGCAGTCCCTCAAAATTTAATTCCATTTAATTCATACTCCACACGGTTATCTAGAAAATTATTTCTTTTTTCAAAAAGAAATAAATTATTCGAAAATTTATAAAGAGCCTTAATGTCTGAAATCATTTAATGTCCATGGTACCATTTTTCATTTCTTAAAATGTTGGAAATTTATTGAAATCTTGTTTAAAATCAAATTTTTTCGGAAGCTATTGTTTTTAGAGAAAAAAAGTGAACACAAAATAAGCGTGTTCTAATCTGCATTATTAAAAATCAATACATTTCTTTATCAATTGGAAAAACAAGTAAATTTTTTTTATAATGAAAATCATTGCCTTTATTGGCGGCTGTCCTTAGCTGAATTGATACTCCCTGATATATGTTGTAGTACTGCAGAAGCTCAGCGACACGTCATTTTTTTATCTGCGGAACAACACTTCAAAAGACTGAAACAGCCTCTTAAAGATAGGGCTCTTGTGTCTTTTTCCATAAATAAAAAAAAAATATTGCTTAGTTTTTTGTGTAGTACAACATACTCGTATATCAGGAAAAATCAAATCGGCGAGGCTCGCCGGGAGTACCTTTCTTGTGAGATAAATCATTTTTGGACCAAAATAATAATAAATTGTTAAGATTTCCATTGCTGGTCTATTTCTTTAAAAATAATTATTTCAAGGAAAATATTGTACACAAAAAGTTGTTTTCGTACAAAAAACTCCTTTTTAGTAGAATTTTTTTATACATAAACAATATTTTCAACATGAATAATAGACCCTAGAAACAGAGGCGTCTACAAAAATTTAGAGTACTTTAGTGAACGGTTTAAAGATTTAAGTAAAACTAACAAAGTAAGTAAATTTTTCAGAAATGCACAAAAAATTCTGATACAAAAATTCTAATACTTCATTTTTTTGTATTTCTGGACACCTATGATTAGAAACAAAAATCACCAGAAAATTGTTTTAAATTATTTTTAAAAAAAAACTCTGGTATGATCTAATTAATGTCTCTGAATATAAAACATAATTACATTGAGGCAATTTTGATGGCCTACCATGAGCACTGGTCGAAACTGATTGGCAAATCAAGTCTTTCGTTTTTAATTCAGCAGGACCGAAAGCCAAATCGAGTTGGTATTATATCCAGTATTGTCCTTACTGATGTTATTTTATCGTTTTGTGAGATTTCGAATGCTTCTTTATGTTCGATTAGAAAAATGTTGTATGTTCTTACGCTAATGCTTGTTTTTTAAATAAAATGTTATGACCCGCTTTTATATAATACTCAGCTAGTGCTTATTGCGTAAAACATTTTAGCTTAACTTACTCTCATGTTCCTTCATAGTTTTGCTCACAGATCTCTTGGTTTCTTGAATGTAGACTTTGTCTGTTGACTTGAATGTTGACCTTGTTATGTTGACTTGTTGTTCTGATTATATTTTGTATTTCTTTATCAATTTGTTTGTTTTTGAAATCGTTCTGTGTACAAGGGAGTTGATAACCCATAATTTTTGAGATGGTAAGTATTGGGTATCTGTTTATATGGGTTGGCTTTCTGTTAACTGCATGTCCTAATGTGTAATCAGATCATTTGTCAAATAAAACGTCCAAGAAAGGTAATTGTTTGTTATATTCAATTTTCATGGTGAACTAGATATTAGAATGCAATCGGTTCATGAAATGGAAAAACTTAGTTTATCTAGTCCATGTCGCCAAATGAAAAAAGTGGCATCAACGTAACGGAACCAAAATTTCGATTTAGCCTTTGATTGATTAAAGATTTTAGTTTCTAGATGTTATATAAATATGTTGGCTATTACAGGTGATTTTGGGAATCCCATTGCTGCTCCTGAGCTTTGTTCGTAGAATCAGGTATTGAAAGAGAAGTAAGTATTACTGAGACAGTGTTTTATTAAAGGTATTAACTCGGAAGGGAATTTTGTAAAAGAGTTTTATATGTATTGTATCAGAGATTGGTACTTTCGTAACGAGACATACTATGTCAAAACTCACTAAGATGTCTGGCAATTGAACGTGAATCTGTCGTATCTTTTTTATGAGATCAAATGAGTTTTGGACGTAAGCGATAGAGTTTTCGGTAAAAGGATTTAGTTCCGTAGCAAACAAGTGTGCTGGGTTGTAAGATGGTGAGTTTATTGTGCTAACTTCAAAATAGGCCTCGGGTAAAAATAAATATGAGCAGTGGCGTCATTACGAACTTGATCCCAGCGGATGTTAAGGAATGTCCAGTAGGCCCTCGCCACGCAGAAAACTGTTGAAATTTGTAGAAGGGACATCTGCACTTTTTATTCAGGATTTTCTTACACTAGTTCAATATATATTGCTTATAGACAAAAGAGTGATGGCTTGACTTAAAGAAATATTTTTTGGCGATATTTCTTTGATGCATGGTCATTTTTATGTTGTAAATCAGAAAATAAAAAGTAAAAAAAAAAGATTTCTTGGTCTTCGTATAATAAAAAAACTGTGCCACATCCGTTTGCTGCAGGGAGATTAATAGTTTAACCCCAAATGGCACGTGTACTGGACGGTTAATGGTAAGAACTAGTTATAGTTTCACGCCTCCGAGAGCACCGCTCACAAGGACAATTCCTTTAACCGAATATTTTGTGTACAATCGTTGCAGCTTCCTTTTATGGTCTTGATACTTCTCTTCCTTTTGCTTCTTCTTGACAGTTATACTGAAATCGATCTGAGCAGAGAATTCTATTACGAATATAGTTAGTTGTTCAACATTTGGATCACGATGTTAAGCTTTAGGTGTGCTAAGGAGACTGCTGCCCGCAAGTCACAGTTCCAGAAAATCTGTCCATTCTGCTTTTGAACAATTGACTCTATTTCTCTTAAAGCGTTCATTGTCAGAACACCCTGATAGTGTGTGTTTTAGGTACTTAACTAGTGTATGTCACATTCTGCATGTATCGCTAAAAAGCTCTTGACATACAATGCGGTAACGGCTTACTAAGGTCAAAATAACACCAAACTGGGATGCGAAGATAAAACCCTATGTACCTAAATTAAGCCCTGATGGTGTGATAAAAGAAAAGGTGTGCTTCTATTTCAAGGACTGTTTGTTTACATTTCTGTGAAAATATTTTTATCGAGTAGCTGTTAGTTGAATTTTTTAGGCGAATTTATATTAAAGCTCCTATGCATGTTAATGTTAAACCCAAACGAGTAGAGTAGAACGTTGATGGCAAACATGTTAATCGTAGATACCTTGTTTAACGCCAACAGATTTAAAGACTAAATCTGTCGGAGAAAATGCTTGTACCAACTTCATTGAGAGTGAGAGGTATTCCAAATAATTTCGCAGTGTGAGAAATACAGTAAGAAATATGAGGCAAAAAAAGGGCTAATGGTTTCACCCTTAAAGACGACCTTCTGGAAGGTTATGCTGTTGGTTGTCACACGATAATTTTGAGATAAGGCGGTAAATCTACTTTTTCAAAGGGGCATCGGTCTCCCTATACATCTCACTATGTGCGAAAGGATCTGTAAGCTGAACATCAAACAGTTGATAAGTTTATGAGAGGACGAAAGGAAAGCTTTCCGTTAGTCAATCCAGGCCATAAACAGGACGCGCTGATGGGGTGCTGGGTCTCCGTAGATGTATCTATGGATCAGCAGATTCTCTCGGCAGCCTGATACATCAATTCCTTGCAGAGAACCGCTGAAAAATAAAAGTGAGTTTAGGGATAGCATTGGTAAACCATGATTATCATTTGAGACTTTATATTGTTTATATCTCGCAATTTCATTCATTTTCAATGAGTTTTTGCACTGGGAACGTGACTTCACAACCTTCGGGTAAATAGAATTTATGAAATTGAATTATTAAAGATCAATAAAAACGTTAATGGGTAAGAAAGACGTTTCAGTGTATATTTTAGCAAATTGTTTTTAATTTCTCTCATTTTAGTTTTAATTACAGCCTGAAAGACCTTGAAAAACTAATATACTTATTTTGTATTTCATTGGAATCGACAAAACTTTTTTATGGTAATAAATATAATTCCTAAAGCCCAACCGGTTTTCGCCGGTTGTTTATTGCATACTTTTTTTTTTAATAAAGAAAAACTAACTTCATCAATAAATTACTATTTTTGCTAATATACAGATGAGCAGGGCAATAAATGTCCATAGAACTGCGGTAAAACCTATTCTGCTATAGCCTAAAATGTAAATATCTCCCTTAAGGTTAATCTTTGCAATATACACATTCACTAATTTGTTTTCGCGGCATCCTAATGCGTCATATTCACAAAGTATGTGATGAGGTGTCTTCTCACGAAAATTTCAATTACGACAATGGTATTTTTTTCCCGTTCCTCATGTTGGTCATGTATTTTCTTAATCGACAGCATCAAGTAAGCAATTTCTCGCATAATTCTTAGAGAGCTATGTGCGATAGGATTATTTCGCATAGCATTCGCTTATCGATATCATGTACATCTATCACCTCGAAATCACTACGGTGTTCGTCTTTTAGAAATACATAGGCGTCCACTGCCAGAATCTACCTTAAGGAAAAATAGCACAAGGAGATTTCCTGAATGATCTGAAAAGCGAATGTTTTTGTTGTTTTCATTGCATTTGGTGAAAGCCAAACAGAAAACCCTTTAGAGGCTTGCTAGTCGTTCAATAATTGTGATTGATTTCATCACTAGTAATCAGTTTGTTAATGCAAATGCCATTGTGAATCTGCTAACATTGTATATAATCAGTCAGTAGTCCTGGGTTTAAAAGCCCCAGGTTTTCCCTATATTACATCTGCAGGCCCAAAAAGTCATCTAATCGTTTTGACCATCGTGCCTAAATGAATTTTAAAGGTCAATTTAGGTTAGCAAGCTTTCTTCTTCTGATAAAATACTACTATGTTAAGAAGCATTGCCCGGTTATCTACGTTTCTGTAAAGATAAAAATCTGTTATGTTTGAAACAGAAAGAAGTTCACTCTTTGTCTAAACTATTTAAAATTAGCCTTCATTATACTACCACGTAGAAAATCTAGCACTGTTATGTATCATAACATTAAGTGCATTCACCTGTTTACCGTGTCACTAACTCCGTGCATTTTAGCAGAACCGTATATGCTGCACAATACGACTGGCTACTTTGCAAACTTCCACTCTGTTTCAAAAAGTTGGTCATCCGGAAACGTACGACTTATAGGCCACCCTCTTATTCGGAGAAGAAGTTTTGATTGGAAAAGGCAGATGAGTAAAAAAACTTAAAATTTATTTGCAACGTTTCGTTGGCATGGATTCGCCAACCTCATCAGGCATTAAGAATCACTAGTTAAAACATGGGTTATGTTTAATACGTCGTTTCAGCTATCTGAGCTATCCCTTAAGTTTCTCTGAAGTCTAAAAGAGCCAGGTACATTTTCGATTTGTGGACAATATCCCCTGTAGATGTCACTTACAGTATTTGCTACCAGATCATTATATTTTGTCAAGTTTGCTCTATATAACTTTAAATTTGCATTCTCCCTAGCCCTGCTAACAAGGAGTCGCGTATCTTTTTTCCGGTTCTTGAGTTTAGGAATCCACCAGGGTGCATTACTGTCTGTTTTCTTAATAAAAAGAGAACAATTGTTCGGATAGTCCTTGTTCATACCTTTTTGTGGGATGTCGTTGGCAAATTATATTCCTTGGAAAGACTGGACTTTGTCTTCTAGTCCACCCAGAAAACCGCTGACCCATACACTATATGTATCCTAGTTAGTTGCTTTGAACGTACTTTTATTTGTTGGTTTTCCCTAGCTATCGGAGACTTTACCCCGCGTACAAATGTCGTTTTCAGGTTTCAATAGGTTATTCATAAAGCTATACATAGCTTATACATAGCTCACGTATTGAAACTTAGAATTGAATAGCCCTAGGAGAATTGGCCGATCAATCGAGGATTTATTAATTTTCTACCTTTCGTTATCGCGTGAATTCTTGGGAAATTATCCCCCTTGTAAACTCGCTCACAAATGTGAAAGCTATGTAAAATAAATTTTACCACAGTTTTATTATCAATCCTACTTGCCTTTCTTTTATTCACCAGTAAGATGTAGGTTAAGGCTAAACTAAGTTCTCTGCTGGCTTATTTTTTACGACTAATCCACCCACTCTACCATTACTCGTCAGAAGGCTGAAGCTACCCTGGGCCCAGAAGCCCTGCATACGTCCCTTTGGACAATTACTACGAAGCCTGGTTGGCGCATTCGCGCCTGGGGCTCAGCAAACTTTTTGAGCTATCGTTTACGTTTATGCTTTTCGCGATTTCAGACGTGGGAAGTGATGAGGAAAAAAGAAGTAGACGGTAAGTTTTTCGTTTCATAAGTTACTAATAGGATTTTGTAGCGTAACTGAATGCCAAGAGAGAAAACGGAGCAGCAAGATAAACGCGAAAAAGTTCTAGGGCTGACGCCCTTTTGTGGCGACAATGTGGACTTCATCATACTGCTTGCCTTGTTCCTTAAACGAAGCCTATTGATTGCCCACCGTGGACAATACGGTTTCAAGATTTAGGGCTACGCTGCGGACATCTTAAGTAAACAAAATCTGTACGGCCAATGAAGCAAGTCTAGTGACAGCAGCTTATATTCACCGGTCGCAGCCTTGATCGTAGCGGGTTACAATGTGCCGGCCCGTCTCGTCCGGGATGAATTTTCAAAATTTGACCTAAAAGTTGTTTGCCGTTAATGAGTCGTCCATAAACTACTTAGCCTCTACAGAAAAGGGAAGGGGGCTAATGAAAGACTATAATGAGCGACATGTTGAAAGGGGGGACTTTCGTCTGCGGTACGTAGCTTTACATTTACTAGTGGTCCTTTTGTTAATTAACTGCACCTCAGTAAACGGTGTGAAAATTAAAATAAAACTGACATAGTAATTAAATTAAAAAAATGAACGTAAAATTCTAATTCAAAAATAGTAATACTTCGGTTTTTCTATTTTTTGGACACCTACTATTAGAGGCAAAGCTGCCGGCTAAATGTTTCTAAATTATTATAAAAACAAGAATTCAGAATGACCTAAATATAGTCTCTAAATGTAAAACATAATCAGAGGAAGGCAAACTCAAGGACCTATAAATTCATAAGATAACAATTTTTGTAAAATAAAGTAACCGATTACACATCAGATACACTTGTATGTATATTTTTCTTCAAAATAAAAAGATGAGGATCGTTTATTCTTTGGTCTTCTATTTTTGGTTTAATTATGTTGGTGAGTATTAGAATATAATACATAGTTCTGAAGAAATCCTTGCGTTTTCCGCAATTAAAAATTAATGCTCTTTAATCTAAATCCTATAGCAATACCTTTTTTATCCTAATTCTACCAATATTTTTCGAAAATACGTACCAATATAATCTGGATTTATTTTAGAGAACTGTGCACGACTAAATTTTAAACCATACGATTAATATTTTCCCATCTACACAGTACGCACGCAAAAAGACCGTACAGTCAAAAATTTGCATTTTGAAATTCAGACGAGCACAGATTTCAACCTATTGACTGCGCACGGTTATAAATATCATAATCTTAATCTATGCTATTTTCGCATTAACTATAAACTCTCCACATCTAGATAAATAAAATTTACTATAAAATAACGGAATTTTGAATGTGATCATTAATTTCTACACAAAATAAAGTCTAATTTCAAATAAAATTCATATATTTAAAAACCAATACGATCCTTTAAATAAAAATCTTCACAAAATGGTACACACGCGTGGCCTTTTCCAATAAAATTAAAAGGAGTGACACTGTTTCTGATCCTTAAATAATTACCTTATAAAAAAATGTAGAAAAAGATGAAAAATACAATAGAACGGATCAAAGAATTAATTTCTTATGGCAATGCAGTATCTTAAAATAACAAGGAAAATTAGAAGGATACCTCGAATACAGCTGTTCTTTTAGTTCTTGTTACTGACCAACTTCTGTCCCAAAAAAAAAGTTTTATGATTATTGAGAAATCTCTATAACGTCTGTAAATGCTTTGAATTCTTTTCAATCATGCAAATAAAATCATATCATCCGAATAGCGATTGGAATGATGGTCCCCGCCGGGGACTTATCTAAATTTATGCTTCTATTCCTCGTCTGTCTCCTGCCGCGTTCAAACGTGGATCTAGTTATCCTCCTGCTAGTACTTCTGCCACGTCGTCTTCTACCAGGCCTTTTTCTGCTAATATGCCTGCTTATCAGATACTTGGATATGGACTTGGACAACTTGGAATTATTTGGCTTATTCCCTATACCAATCTGTGCCGGCGTTTCGAATTCCGAAGATACACTTTTCATTCACCACTCCTGTGTCTAGTGAAAAATGATATCCAAACGACCCTGCCACTCGCAGGAAAAACTGTATAAACAACATCTAACGGTGACATTTTTGCAATATTGCAGCCTAATTGTGTAATTGTGCAGCGAATATTGCTGTACGAAAATAGTGGTTCCAGAAAATGTATCCCTTCTCGTTTTGAACAAATAAATGTATCTTACATCGTAAGAGCGTAGGTTGGACACCAAGATAACGTGTTCTAGGTTCTAAGCATGTGCTTTTAGAAGTAAAGCAACGCCGACAGATTTAAAGACCAATTATGTAAAAAAAGATGCTTGTACGTACTTTAGTGCAACGCCATCACTAATTTTACATATGAGATGCGGCTTTGAGGCACGTCTAGGTAATATAGGTCGCTCCAGTGACAAGATGTATAATAAAACGTACATCCATAAGGTCAAGCTCCTTAGAAACGCTAATAATGTTTCCTTTCTTCAAATAAATTTTGGAACACTTGTCCAATTCAAAGTCCATATCAATCTCTTCTGCATACTTCTTGACGATATTTAAAGTAGTTTCATGTTTTCTTTTACCAGAAGCATATGTATTAGGGTCATCCATATTAAACAGAAGTATCTATAAGAATTTCTTAGTGCAAAAAATAGAGGCAGAATTTTAATGCCAAAAGGAAAAGTTATTATTTTATCGGCGTGAAACAAGCCCCTCTGGAAGGTGATATTCATTATCATACGATAATTTCCAGATAAGATAAAAGATCAGGTTTTCCAAAGGGACAGCAATCTCTCTAAGCATATCAACATGTGTGGATGAATTTGGCATTAGAACTGAAAAGTTCTTTGCATCTGTAATTGCTTGTGTCACATAATACCCGTATTTTGTCAGCAATGTGCTGCTAGGAGTATTCTTAGATAGCAACATCAACTAGGTCTATCACCTTGAGACCCAATGTACGAAGTTTGTTATAACTTTTTGGACATGCAGAAGAGTACCGACTCTTCTGAAATGTCCGAAAAGTTATGAATATAACACTAGACCCCGCGTCAACTTACACAAGTTGACGCGAGGCCTGGCGTTTGAATGCTTGCACAAATCCACTATGTTCTCCTTAAACCAAGGTTCCTACATGTGGCTTTGGCGACTCATAGGATACACTTTTATTTGTTTAATCCAACTCCGAGCCCAAACAATGTACCCTTATTAGTTGCTCAAGGATTACCTTTGACGTCTTAGCTATTACACCTAAAGTGAATACCAATGCTTTCAGTTGGCTAGACGAGTTACTCATCAAATTCAAGTTTAAGAAAAGCAGAGAGAAAAAATTTTTAATAAAACTCTTATTCATTTGCATGTTTAAGTTACAGTTCTACATTTCAATTGATACAAACATTGTCAGGTTAATTGAAATGGGGTCAATTCTACTTGTAGTTCTAAGTTTCTTCAAATGAGTAATGTGCGTCTAAATTTTTAACCACCCGTAGTACAATGAAATGAATTTTATTGTGTTACAACGGGAACACTTGAGTTAAGTTGTGTTGCGTTAAGCAAAATTTCATTAGGTTCTGTTATGTTAGATTCATTTGTAGGTTAAGATCGAGTTAACCTATTAAATGTAGCACACATTTAAGACTGAGAACCGTTGGCTTATATAACTACACGTATGGTTGAATTTCATTTGGCTAGGTGAGGTTAGGTCAGATTTTGTTAGGTTAGGATAGGTTAAACCTCTATGTAGGTTAAGCCGAAGCTGAATGAAAAGGTACGGAAAACACAACAGGACAACACAATGAGTTTAATTGTGTTACGTGAAGTTAATTTAGGTTAGGTTAGGTTAGGTCAGGTTTTTTTAGGTTACGATAGGTTTGACCTCTTTGCAGGTTAAGCTCAAGCTGATTCGAACAGTACCGCAAAAACAACGGGACAACACAATCAGTTTAATTGTGTTTCGTGAGGTTAGGTTAGGTTAGGTTGGAGGGTGAATGTTACTAACTGATCATTGCTGCGCAGCTTCCAGCACTTCGCTCACAGGGATAATTTCTTTCAAGGAATATTATTGGTACAGTCATTGCAGGTCCCTTTTGAGGCCTTGATACTTATCCTTTTTTTTCTTCTGCTTGAAAGTTATTATGAAGTCGGCCAGAACCGAGCTCTGCACGTGTCGCAAAGAAGCTATGACATAAAATGCGGTCACGGTATCCTAAGGTGAAAATGAATTTGACCTGCGATGCAAAAATAAAACTCTATGTACCAGAATTAAATTCTGATGATCCGAGAAAAGCAAAAGTTACTTTCTTCCGCAAGAACTGTTGTTCTACATTTCTATGAAAATTTCCGTTAAATTTTCTTATCAAGTAGCTGTTGGTGAAATTTTTTAGACTCTGCTTACTTTGGCTGTTAGGAGTGCACCATCTAGATGCAGTAAATCACATTCTTCAAGTCTGATGTTAAAATTCAGCCCAAGGGTTTCGCCTCAATCATTTTGTGGTTCCTGACCATTTTTAAGAGACGGTATCTGCCACCTGCAACGACGTGAGCTGTACTACGAATAATTCGGTTATAAAGACACTCGATATTCAAAAGTCTGTGTCCGACATGATAACATGAGAAGTATAATCGCGGAACAGACTATTTGCTATGCAGGAAATTTCATGCTGGTCTCCTGGTTGGAAAGAATAACAATCCAGGTATTTGTTTTCGGAGCAAGCCAGTTTGTTACATTTATAATGCATGTGATGAGCTGTCTTCTCACAAAAATAATTTGTAATTTTGATAAAGGGGTTTGTCTCCGTTCCTCATGGTAATCATGTATTTTCTTAATCATCGGTATCCAGTAAGCATCCCCAATGCGACTTCAATCGCCCTTCTTACTATGTTCATGAGTTTATTAGTCCTCATGGTACCTGTACTAGACCTGCAATTCTTAGAAAACACCTCTTTTTTCTCTTGCAATATCTCGCATAATCCTTTGAGAGCTATTTGCGATTGTCTTACTTTTCCGAGGTGTTGGAAATACCGTAGTAGTGTTCCTGGCCAATCAGGGGACGTAAAGCTTCCATCTTCGCCAGTCCACATACTTTTTCATTATCTTAATATTTTAATAGAAGTTAACCCATATCAGAGTGACCTAGTTTTTACGGATAACCTTAACAAAGTTTAACTGATGTCATGTAGATCAATCACCTTAATATTACCACGGTTTTCAGTTAAATAGTTATATACAAAAGTAATAGTTTCAATATGTACAATGAAAACTGTAAGAATAGAGCTCATTTTGAAAATTTTCTTTACTTCAGTGAACGGTTTGAACATTAAAGGAAAACTTTAAAAGCAATTAAATCAAGAAAAAATGCACTTAAACTTCTAATTCATAATTGTTAATACTTAGCTTTTTATTTGTTGGACACCTGATATTAGGAAGAAAATCACAAACTAATTTTTTGAAATTATTTTAAAAAGAGACCTTCGGAATTACCTGAATACAGTCTATAAATATAAAACAGAATCACAGAAAGGCAAAAATGAGGGCCTATAAATCCATGACATAACAAATTTTTAGGCAAACCAAGAAACCAATTGCAGATTATATACACTGTTATCTATATTTTTTCTTTAAACTGGAAAAGATGAGGGTGGTTTACAATTTGATCTTATTCCTGGGATTTACTTATGTTGATGCGTATAATAATATAAAACATAGTTTTGAACAAATCCTTACTTTATCCGCAAATAACAATTCGTGCTTTTTAATATAATTTTTATAGAAATACCTTTTGCATTTAAATTCTGCCTGTATTTTTCTAAAACAAGTGCAAATTTAATTAGAATTTATTTCAAAGAACTGTCCAATTCTGCATCATTAACTCTCCTGGCCCTTTATATCATTTAATCCTTATAAAAAACTAGTTACACATCCTATTGTGTTGACACTCAGGTCAATACGTGATAACATTCATTCAGGAAAATATGAAAAATATAATGGAAAGAATCGCCGAAATTATTGCTAATGCTAATGAACAATCTCGAAATAACAAAGACAATGATAACGGCACCTGAAATGCAACTTTTCTTTCACTTTTTGTTACTGACAACCCCTCATTTACCAAACAAAACGTTTAATATTTTTTTGAATGTTCTTCTAAGGTCTGTAAAAGCTTGTTTTTTTGCTGGATTTAAATCACAGTCCAACAATAATCCTAATAGCAATTGCCTTGCTACTCCTCGCCCAGGTCGTTTCCGACTTTATGCTTCTATTCCTCGTCAGACTGATGCCGCGTCCGAACCTGGGCCTACTTCGCGTTATAGGTCCAGTTCTTCTCCTGCCAATACTTCTGTTACATCTGCTTCTGTCAGGCCTGATTCTGTCAATACTTCTGCTTATCAGATACTTGGATATGGACTTGGACAACTAGGACTAATTCGTCTTATTCCCCATACCAATCAGTGCCGGCGTTTTGAATTTCGAAGATACACTTTTGCTGCACCAGTTCTGCAATTACCAGGCCTGCCACTTACAGAACAAATTGTATTAACAGCATCTAATGGTGACATTTTTGCAATATTGGATACATGTGGTGTTCTTAGAGGAATATATTGTGAAGGTCAAAGTAGGCGCCGGGTGAAAATAAACATAGGCAGTGGCGTTATCATAAACTTGACTTCAAAAGAAGTTGAGGAATGTCCAGTAGGATACCACTGCAAAATAGAAACGAATTTTAGTGTTGTAGTTGTAAACCAGAATTCTCTAAATCCAACTCGATGACTCAATTTGAAAAACATGTGATGATATCTTCTGGTCATTGTCAAAGTGTAATCTGCACAATGTAGCAAGGATTTAATAACTCCAGTTAAATTCATATTACTTGTAGACAAAAAAGTACTGCCTTAACTCGAATAAATAATTCATTTGGCGAGATTACTTCAGTAGAAATAAATTTTTTGTAATAAATGTATAAAATTATTAGGTCAAAGAAATTATTTCTTGGGAGCTACAAACAAATTTTCTTTAAGTAATGCTTATTTCTTGATTAAGTTAACCTGTCTTTAAGTTAGAGTTAGAGTCAGTTAGTTCAAGAAAATATTATTTTGAAGAACGTACATAGAGAAAAACGATTATTCACTTCATAACAAGAAAATAAATCATTTTTTATAACTATTTCAAAAAAAGTAAATTTCTGATTTGTACTTTCAGTAGATCAAGGTAGAAGCTTCTATGAGCCGCAAAACACAATTTTTAATAAGCAGTCGTGAACAATCATCCAGGGGTACCGTAGAAGTAAAACAGCCAAGCGAAGGCATAACGAGTGTGCAGAAAGCTAAATGGCCCCTGGAGGAGGTATTCTAAACGGTGCTTCTGAATGAAACCTTCTCCTAGGTATTCATGGAATCAAGAATGGCGCCACCTAATCACAAAAAATTTGTAGATGTTTTTGAGATATTCCAGAATAGAAAATTAACTTATTAAGAGAAAAAGTGATTGTCATAAGCGAATGGTATAAAAAATATAGCTGTTTGTGTGATTTGTTTATTGTTTGATTCACGGATAGATAAATTGCAGTGTAACAAAATGTACTCTATGGATTATTGGTCTTGTGTCTGAACTCTTCCTTCAAAACTTTTGTTTTCGTTAAAACTCAACTGTTTAAATTGTTTTGCATTCGTATGTTATGCTTGCACTCAACTGATCCGTATTTCAGATTATAAAAATTAGAAATATTTTTTGTGGAAATATGAAATATTATACTTCTTATGGCCCATACATCCTTTTTGCTTAAAAATTAAACGATTTGGCTGAATTGTTTTTCTTACATTAAAAATTCGTGAATTCACCTTTTTTGGTAGAAATTCCATATGCTTTGTTAAAAATATACCTAAAAATAAAACTTCCTAGTCGATAATTTACCTGTTTAGTTGAAAATTTAATTATTCAACTCAATAATAATAATAGTTTTTGGGTAAAGTTGACTGATTTTCATTAAAAATAAAAACCTTAATTTAGGCTAAGTATCTCATGTGCTATATTTCTTGTTTAGAATTAATTATTTTTGTGGAAAACTTAACTACTTTCTTGAAAATTACTTTCTCCACTGACACTTCGGCTATTTAGTTGAAAATGTATGTACCTCGTGGAAAATTTTCTTTATTAAATTTCAATCGGTTTTATGTAATATTACATCATTCTCGAAAAGAATATCTACTATAGCTGTTTTTTTAGAATTATCTTTCATGGTTCAAGATTACGCTGAGATATATACGTTTAAGATTACTAACTTTATTTTAATAGTTAACAGGTAGTTTATTTGGTTAAAAAGCAATTTTTATAGGATTGAAGATTTATCTTCGTTTGTAGAACTTTTATTTTTTTCATTAAGAATGAAACTGTTTGACTAAAAATAAATCTGTTTTGTTGAAGATTCAACTACATTGTTAATAAGATAGGTACACAAAAAAAGTTTGCCTGAAATTTTGACCAGACCAGGCATGTTGATCTTATGATTTTGAGGTCGCTGAATAAGAATCGGTGGCCGTTTGGCCCCATTGGATCAGGGTTTTTTTCTAACCTCAAAAAACACAAAAAAATAGCCAAAATAGCCATTTTGTTCCGAACCAGATACCAATGTGTGCGCACGATGATGGCGTATTGACTCAGAGGCGTACGGATTGTGCCGCACGCCACTCTATTACCCGAGCAGACATATGTTCAGTCAATTACGCCGCATATCACTCGCACGCGTGAAGGTCGTACGCATGACGGTGACATGTGAGCTCTGAATTTATGCTTTTAGTTAAACACAACCGATTATTCATTTAAATTAGGGGAATTGCTCATAGTAATAATAAAGATTATCGTTTTTATTATTTGATTCAGTAGATTTAAAAAAAATACAATATTAAGAGAAAAATAATGTTATGTTTGGACGCGATTGACGTGAAAAACTTTAAGTTTGAGCACTAAAAACACGGACTGACGCGTGCTGATAGCTTGAAACTTGTTATCTCAACTTAAAAGTATGAACCTCATTATAAAATTGACCAAAATTCAATTAAAGATTGAAAATGTATTCATTTATTTTAAAAATAAGTACTCAAAGTTAGAAAAATTCGATTAAACATTAAAGATGCACTTCTGGCAATACCTCAAGAAATTTCTGAACAGTCAAAATTATAATTTTAGTTACAACGTCATTTAGAAAAAAATTATATAAATGTAAAAAGTTAGAAAAAGTACTTGGAAAATTATCACATTTTGTTTTGGGACAAGGCAGACCAATCATTTTTATTATTTTCTTCATGTGAGGGAATTTAAAATACGTCAACCAAACCATATGTCTAGGATTGGATCAGATAATTATTAAGGGATTAATCATTAATTGTCGGCAGGAAGGACGCACGCGTGCGTTGCAGATAGCCTGCCATACGCAGTCATACGTGACACAATTGTTGTCTGGGTAGAAAACATAACTCTACCATATTTTCTCAGGCTTTTCAGATCACTAGTTTGAAGTATAATGCTCATTCACCCCTCTTCAGACCCTTTCTACTTCTAACCTCAAATCTGTCAAATTTAACCTCAAAACTGCATCCAATTAGCCAGAATAAAAGATCTTTCATTTATAGGGGAGAAGTTATCTTATGTTTTTTTGGTTCGCTGGGTGTGGATCGGAGATTTTTTTTCAGAAGGGTCGATGTCTATTCTTAAACTCAAAATATACCCTCTGAGAGTTGTCAAAGTAGTCAATTTTATGATTCTTTTATTACTAATGGCCAAATTTTCATTTTTTTATCTCACTTTGACTGATCTAATCTTTTTTGTAAAAATTTGTTTTACAAATCACGGACAAACCAAAAAAGGAGAAAATAACCTCAAAAATCACCTCAATCTATGAGTCTAGCCGATCCATTTGTTCGAAAACGAGAAACTGCCTCGATGTTTGAACGCATACGACACTAGTGAGTTCGTGATGTCGGTAAATTTAAATTCAGGATTAACTTGTTCTCTCCGATAGGAAATAGAGTGATCCAAAAATAAGTATATTATAGCCGATCAATACCGAAAACATACGAAAAAAGTAAGAAAAATTAAGTTTTATCAAAAACGTGCTATTAACATACTCGGAAATTTTATTTTTAAGTTAGGCCAAGTGATTCTGATTCATCGACCTCAAAAACAGAAGACCAACATGGTCTGGTCAAAAGTTCAGACATTTTTTTTGTGTGCCTGTGTGATTAGTGGTTGTTAGATTAATTGTACTAGTTTTTGTTGAAAATGTAACTATTTGGTCGAAAGTTGTACGTTGCTGATAAAAAATTAATTTTGTAGGGGAAAGATTGATTTCTGTGGTTCGGAATTTAACAATTTTGCTAAAAACTTTTTTAAAAATTAATTTTTTTAACTGACGATTTACAATATTGACAATAAAAACATTAAAGGAACTTATTTTCATGTACCAAATGTGTCCAAGCTTTCGTACTATAAAAATGAATACCGAAAAAAGATAAGAAGGCCAGCAAGGCAAGGAATAAATGAGCTGATAAAATTTTAGAAAGATTTACCAAAAGAAATTTTTTCTGGCGAATTTTCATTATTTTTATATTATTTGTCTTTTTCATCTAAGTATTTCATCGCATAACATCGTTAAAATGGAAAAAGTTCGTATTTTAATAATAATTAAAAAAAGACAAACAAATTTAATTAGGAAATGTGCAGTTTGGGTGTGTTTTGAGGAAGAACATAATTTTTTCGGCCTGTGCTTACAATTGGCAATCAACAAATCAATTGAGTGAAAACTTTATTAATTGCCATAGCATATCATTTTTATATAATTCTTTCTCATCTTGTGAATAATTTATTCCATAACGTTACTATGACTGAGAAATTTGATATTACAATAAATATCAACCACAATATGAACAAAATACATTAAACAATGTGTATTTTGGGTGTTTTGCAGAAAAAAAGATTGTTTATTTCCTATTCAGTACTTACATTTGTCTAACACAAAAGGGTTTGAATGCAAAGAATGATTAACCAATACGTTTAATAATTGTTATGCATAATTTCTATAACAAATAAAAATTCGGAACACTCACGAGTCTGCCGAAAAATTCTCTACCAGAGTTAGTAAGCTACATCGCATACACTATAGCACAGCCCCTGCCCTGAACCAAATTTGTTTGATTATTCTCTTTGTAAATTATTCATCTTCCAACAATCGTAATCGGATATCATTTTCCGCCATTAGATAGGTCCTATTAATTGGATTATTTTAAATCAACAGTTTCTGCACGGTTTCTTCGACTTTCAGCGTTAAAATTCACTGGTTGATGATCTTCATTTGTTCGTTCTGTAGCTAAACAAATAACAAACTCATTAATCTGAAGTTAGGCAACAAAAATAACGCATGTTCTTGTTTAGCTGATTTTTTCTCTTATTCGTGTAGTATTTCTATTCATTTCGAACAAAGATTCTTTTAATTTGTTCGCTTTACTCATATTTTATTTCAAAAGAGTTAGCTCAACGTTTTAACAGGTATGTTCTGAGCTATTTTCTTACCAGTATATTTAATTTATTCTGTGTGCGTCTATTAGTGTATAGATATAATTTAGAAATGGATTCTATTAAAGTACCTAATACGATCCCAAGTGATGTGTTGATCGGAAGTTATAATAAAGGCGTAAGAATTTTGTTAGATTATCTTCGCACGGCTAACCTGATAGATGATGAGCAAGTTAATTTGATTTGGAAAATCTTGTTGCGGCACTTTATTCCGTCTTTTAAAAAAGGATGAAAGCCTGCGTTCTCTGATGCAGACTAATGTTTTAAACTGAATAGTGCATGGTTATCATCTTACACAAGCACATCATTGAATCACTCAAAAGTAGGCAAAAGATTGACAGAAGATTTTAATACCAGTTCTTCTATGAAAAGAAACTTGACTTGAAAGACACAAAATTAACGAAACATCGATATGAAACTATTAAATAAAACCAAAAAAAACACTTACTTTAAGGCATCTAGATGTCACAAAGATAGGTGTATTACCCTGATTGAATAAAGTTAAATCAGTAGTTTAAAGGGAATATTACAAACTCTTATCTCTGTGGTTGGTGTCCTTACTACCCTTAGCCAAATAATGTACATCAGCATTACATCTTATAAATATCTTCCAACTGGTGCATAATCTTGGTTGCCATTATGTCTCGAGAAAAGAAGCATGATGTTGCAATACATTTGATATCTTCTGTAGAATAAAATTTTGCCCTAGGTATTTCTACGGAACGAAAATTAATAGACGATACCCTTTGGTTACCTAATCCCTTAAATGACGCATTATAAGCGCAAGGTTCTTCCCAGTGGGCACAAAGTTTTGGCAACGTCTTTACGACATCGTAACGACATCTTTACGACAACTTTCCTACATCCTATGTCTATGTCGTTAAGACGTCTTTACGATATCGTAAATAAGTCGTATGATCTGCTGCTGTCTTAACGATATCGCAAAGACATCGAAACGACATGGACATAGGATATTGTAAAGTTGTCGTAAAGATGTCGTAACAATGTCGTAAAGACGTCACCAAATTTTGTGCCCACTGGTTTGTGTTGAAGCAAAAACTCTCTGTTCCGCTGCCAAACATCTGCTTAACATGGCAGACGCTTCTTCAGTCGGGTAAAGCGTTATCTGTATAAAATACAGACTAAAAGTGGCACATCTCGTGTCCATTTTACCTTCGAGTTTCCTCCTTTATGTTTTCTAAAATACATACCCGGGGCTCGGTCTACGCGTTTAAAGGTGAATCTTCTGAAAACTGGCCACCACTCCTGGCTCTGCAGTTATTAAAATTTGGCCCTTGACTTCCATAACCGTACATCCTCCTGTTTTAAATGTTGGGTTTTGAATTGATATCCTTTTAAATACTGCTTTTGGTTTTATCGATTTTGGTTATTAGGAACCCCTTTGTGATTATGGCAACTTTGAAGAAAATTTTAAAGAGCTTGTCAGTAACAGGAGATTGTTGGACCTCTTTTCCCTCTTCTCGTATGTTCTATGACATCCATTTTTATGAAATCCGTCGGAATTCCTTGCACCTAGTGTAATCCTGAAAATACTTATAAATCCTCTAAAGTCATGTATACTTTTATTTTCTTAGAGAGATTCTATAAAGTTCTGCAGAAATGCTTAAAATTTTCTAAGCAAGTATACAAGTGTTAAAATTTGTTCCATTTTTGAAATTAAAAATACAACTTTTTGATTTACTAAACCTTAAACCTTCATGTTTTTCATAATAAGTGTCCTCATTTTGGTAGTGGAAAGAGTTCGAAGTTATTTCTCGGTTATCAAATTTTTTAAATCGAAATTTCGGATCCGAATTTTTTTTCATGAGTCAAACCCTACCGGCAAATCAATATACTTAAGGTCAACTTCTTCGAATGTAAAGTTTTTTAAGTTAAAGGGTAACATATTTTCAATTAGAAAATTTGACAATTAAGTAATTAAGCACTTTAACATACTAGTTGCAAATCGGGATTCGCTACACCTAAACCAATAATTAAATTTGAAAAAAAATCGTTAAAGTTTTACTTATTGTGAACTTGATATATGCACTGAAAAAATTAACGAATCAAAGCAAATGTATTTCTACGGTTCACTTTCTTTGAACCCAGGAATTAATCACTTCAGTAAAATAAATATTGTTTTGATGCAAGAATTAATGTATCTACTCACAATAATTATTTCTTCTGTGATCAAATATTATTCATCCAATTGAAAAAACGAATTATGTTATAATAGGAGTTAGTATTACTTTTGAACAGTTAATAGTGGTACAGTTAATGGTGGTTGATCAAATTTTGTCGTTAGATTCTTGGTTTAATTTTTCGGAATAATTCACATTACATCGTTAACCTGTCCTGGATATATTTCCGTGGTTAGCCCAAAATTGTCCTTGAAGTTTGGGAATTGTAGTACTGGTACTATACATAGGCCTTCTTTATTTCTTGACAGATTTCTGTGCATTTGAGTGTCCACTCGAATGCACAAAAACTCAAATTTCCAAAAAAGACTGAATGATCTTCATCATGGTGCAAAATTTTAATCTCTTTACAGCTTCAATTTCACATAGATTATGTCTCACTTCGTACTACGCGTTAATTCAAAGGTGCCCGCTTAGCCCAAAGCTTTTCGCAATTTTAAAAAATAGGTTAGATTGAAATGCGGACAAGTCGAAGGTTATGGTTTTCAGGAAAGGAGGTGAGAGAATTAGGGAAGGCAGTAGAGGTGGAAGGAAAAAGTGGTCCAGGAGGTGAAATAGTTTGTGCACCTGGGCAATATTAGATAAATTCTCAATAAGGAATTCGTTAAAAAGCGGTGAACAGGAAACAAAATTCAAAAAAATTGTAATTCAACTTTGTATTTTCCATGTGCAATGTTAAATTCGATGTAACCTCCCCCTACGTCACAATTGTTAAAAAAACTAAGAAACTACACACCTTTGTAAATGTTTGTATCAAACCAATATGGGCAAATCTAATCGGATCTTAGACTTTAAGAATTATCAGGTTAAATGTATATTTAAAAATATGTAGAGAATAGATTCGCAAGAATCCAAGAACTTTTTGCTAACGGTAATGAAATAGGTCAAAATAACAAGGTGGAACATTGAAATATGCCCAGTTAACCGAAACAGATGCCAAATAATAAACAATAATTGGAATCTGAAATTCCTTTTGAATCCAGTTTCTGAAAGCCTTGATAGTTTTGAATTTTATAATTTGAAATGTAAATACAAAGGAATTTTTCATTGAAAAGCTTGAAATTGTACAATTTCAAAAAATGGACTTATTTGACAGTAATCCTGTTTTGTATTCTTTATTTTAACTGTAAATTTATTATCTTAAAATTGTCCGATTTTTATTTGTATGTTCAAACTAATAATTGATTTCAAAAAGAAAAACATTTGATCGAAAAGGTTCAAGAGTGAATAGTAATTCGAAAGGAAGATTTGAAATTAAAAATGCAGTTTAAAATAAAGAAAGATAAGAATCAAGGTAACTAAAATTGATACAGAAGTAAGTTAATAACTTCGGTAACTCTAAATAGTGGTAATGGTAGAATTTAGTACCTATATGTTGAAAATTGAATTTCCAATTTTTCCCCTTTTATAGGTTTTAATTTTGCAATAAAAATTAAATCGTTTAAATTTTGGAAAGTACAATCAGCGATTTAAAAAATGATTTTGATTATACAGTGAAACCTCGATTATTCGGCCTTCGATGATCCAAGGCTCCGCGTTATCCGAGGCAATATTACAACTAAAAACGTTTAAACAGATTGAATTTGAATTGAATTTTGTACTTTTTCCATATTATCCGCGTTTTCGCTTATCCGAAGTGTCTCCTCCCCACATTGACTTGGATCATTGAGGTTCTACTGTATATATTAAAAACTGTAGGCTTTGCAAAGAGAGTTAATTGTTTACTTAACCGGGAAAAATCACAACTATTTACAAGGAGAACCGGGACAAAAGGACAAGATTGTCTTTATCTCGTTTTTGGTAGTGTTCATGACAAAATTGGCAAACTTAATGTTTCAATCACAGTCGCTATCATTTTCTGTCATTAAAGTCCTAATTATTATGTATGTGGTACACGTATAATTCAATAATATTTCTTAAGTCTTAATACATTCTTTCTATATTTCTGTTTGCATGAAGATAGAAGGCAGCAGATTTAATCCGCTTTATTTTGAATATCTCTTCAAACTTCTGAACTAGTTCTAAGAAGGATTTTTCTCTGCAGTAAATCGGCTTCTTTAATTATATTCAGACTGTTTCTTTTTTGGGTCCCTGAAACCAAATTCGAAACCTGTTTTGCCCCATCACGTCAGCGTTTTTTTCAACCTCAAAAACCAGCTTGAAACTATAAAACCCAGAAATATCAACCCTTAAGCCATACAAACGTATGCCTTTATAGCTCAATAACCTTGAGGTCGTTAACCTATAACTTTAAAATCCATAACCTCAAAATTTGTAACCCCAAAACTCATAAATCTTAAATCCAAATAAACTACAAACCCAAATTGCGACAAAATAAAACTTAGACGAAAATCTGAAACCTTCATTTCAGGGAGTTTTAGTTTTATAATTCCATACGTCCACAACTTCATAACCTTCAAACCCATAAGCTCGATAACCCTATAATGTATCAAAAGAAAATGTTATGTAACAATAGAACTCAGAATCATGTAGAATTAAGTTTCATAACTCCATATCCTAATAACTTCATACAACCTAATAGCTCAAAACTCCACAACCCCAAAAGTCAGGAATCCTATAATCCTTTGGGGTGCTTGATTTGCGTGAGTCCCCTTGCCTCTCACGATTCGGGGTATTGGATTTACGTGATTTCCCTTGCTTGTCACAATTCCCAAAGAACTTTACGACATTGTAAGTAGCCATTTCATGTATTTTCAGCTTTAGAGTGATAAAGTGTTCGTTTATTTGTAAGTGACCTTAGTAGGGCTTTTCTTTTGTGTTGGTTTGACGTGTCTTTCTTTAAAGACCAACAGAAATCTACCAACATTTGACTGCCCCAAACACCCTGATATCTCTTTTCAATATATTTTAAATCATAATAGAATCTTTCACTCTACTCTTCACTGAAATCGCTTACATATTCAGGAAATTACTTAATGTGATAATGAAGAATGTGCAGCTTTAGATTCATAAGGTATCCCATATTTTTGAAATTTCGTACCATTTTTTCAACTATAGACTCGTAATTAGGATCTTTCCTATTCCCTAGAAATTTTCTCGTAACGTCTTTAAAGTTTGACAAGCCGCTTTCTCTACATTAGTCATTTTTTTTGTTATATCATTGTCTTTCGAAAGTTCTACAATTTGCGGTCCATCAAAAACACCTGCTTTTATTTTCGCATCAGACAGTTTAGGAAATTTTTCAAATGTGTGCATAAAAGCTTTGCTCTTCGTAGTATTCATTGCTTTAAGAAATTGTTTTACAAGTCCCCACTTTATATGCAAAGATGGAGGATTACTTTATCTGTTGGTATTAGACTCTGTTTTATGATATTTTTGGATCCTGGAGTTAAATTTTCCCTACTGTGCCAATCCTTTCTCCCATAATGTTCAGCACAAGCTGTCCCGTTCACATAGAAAACATGGATGTTTAGTTAAACCACTGTGTTGACCTAATAAAATGGTATTTATTTTTTATAATCCACATATGTTCCACTTGTGCTTAGCATCATCTAATTTTTCGAGTACAAAGCAAAGGTTGTGAAACTTCTCATTTAACACAACCGAATGACCAACAGGTAGCGGAGCAAGATGGTTTTCATTAAGTAGCAAGACTGCTTTTAAACTACGTGTAAAAGAATCTATGAATAGGCGTCAGTCTTTAGCTTCATCAGAAACATTATATGCATTCATTATTCCTTGAATATTGTTACAGTAAAATAAATTTTTTACGTCTGCAAAATACGAATTCCTGGAGATAGGCAATTTTTCTCTTTTAATCTTGACGCTATTAGTTCAAAAATTTCTTTTGACTGTCCAGCATCTTGCAACAAGTCATTAAGCTCTACTTTCGTACAGATTCAACAGTTACTTAACAAGTTGAATTTTTTGTCTTTCGGTTGTGCACAAAATCATTCGTTAAACAGAAATGGCGGTCCTTCTCATAATTTTTTTGTTCCCTCCAAATCATTGGTGAAGCAAATGTCCGGTTCTTTCATTTACTAAGTTGCAAGGATCATCTTGAGCATATTGTTTGTAGAGTCCAATGATTGATCATTTCACTAGTTCCTATACGAAAAAAGTCCTGGTATCTATTTTTAAGTACATCTGTGAATATCTTTCTAAGTTTACTCACAACATGTTCTCCACAAAGAACGCAGAAAAAGTCTATGCAATTGTTGCATGATGTCTTTCTCGTAATATTATACTCTTCAAGGGCCAAGTTACCCACCGAGGTAGAGCTGCGTTCGTTTGATGACGACGCCTATGGGCCCGCTTTCTCACCCTGACCAGCCGCCGATACTGGGCTTGGACTCGCAATGTAGTTTGCATTTAGTCAACGCTGAAGATTGTCCCGATCAATTGCACTGTAGTACCAAGAATTTGTTTTTCTTTAGTGTAGTTGACTACATTCACACTCCATCGCGAGGCAACTGTGTCCTTGATATTCACGCTTCTTTCCTGTATGTCGGGACGCTCTTCCTCGTGCTTCCAACCTCCGCCAATAATAGAATTATACTCAATGAACGGCTCATTGAACATGATCGGCACACGGAAAAGTACGATGCATGAAGTCGCAATAACAGTATCGGCGGATGGTCAGGGTGAAAGAGAGCGGCCCTCAGTCGTCGTCATCAAACGAGCGCAGCTCTACATCGGTGTGTAACTTAGCTCTTGAAGAGCATAATGTTACAAGAAAGACATCATGCAACAATTGCGTAGACTCCTTCTGCGTTCTTTATGATGTAGATGTACTTAAAAATAGATACCACGACTTTTTTGGTATAAAAACTAGTGAAACGATCAATTATTGGACTCCAAAAACAATATGCTTAAGATGCTCCTTGCAACTTAGTAAACAAAAGAGGCGGACGTTTGCTTCTCGAATGATCTAGGGGGAACCAAAAAACCATGAGAAGGATTGCTAGTTCTGTTTAACGAACGTTTTTGGGTACAACCGAAAGACAAAATCTTCAATATGTTATGCAACTGTTGAATCTGTAACTTGTCCTACCATTCTTGAAACTGAAGAGAGTAAAAAAAGTATTACTACTAGCGACAAATGTAAAAGTTCAATGGAAATGTCTGATATCAAAGCTGATGACGCCGCTCAGGAAATACAGATGAACAATGAAACATCAGAAGAATCAAAAGACGAGATGGATAAATATCCCGATTGGTTCACTTAAGAAGAGCTCAATGATTTATTTCGAGATTCCGGACTTTAAAAAGAAATTTCTGAACTAATGGCGTCAATATTAAAAGAGAAAAATTGCCTAGCCTTAGTAACTCCTATAACTTTTTATCCCAAAAGAGATTATTATTAAAGGATTATGAGTATAGTGTGATTCGCTTTAGAGTTATGGAGCTTATAGGTTTTGAGGTTATAAAGTGGTAGATGTACGGACTTATTAAGCTAAAACTCACTGAAATGGAAGTTTAATATTTGCTTCTAAGTTTTTTTGCTGCATTTAAGGTTTAAATTTTATTGGGATTTGAGATTTATGAGTTTTGAGGTTATAAGTTTTGAGGTTATGGGTCTGAGAGTTATAGCTTATCGACCTCGAAGTTATTGAGCTGTGAAGGCATAGGTTTGTATTTCTTAAGGGTTGATATTGCTGGATTTTATAGTTTCAAGCTATTTTTTGCGGTTAAAAAAAGACGCTGAAGTGATGTAGCAAAACAGTCTTCGGATTCGGTTTCCGCGACCCGAAAAACATATACTCCTTTTGGTCCGAATCAGGAACCCTCCATTTTTTGTGGTCCATTCATTTTTTCTGGTCCTATGTAATTTTCGTTTTTTTAAATTTTCTAAACTGTTTTAAAAGTGCTCACTGAAAAAAGGAACATATTTTCCCATAAATAAGAAAAAAACCTTTTATTTTATCGTGCAAACTATCGCCACTTTAATACACTTGACTATATGAAAAATGTATTACGAAACAATTTTTAAATGTACTAAGATCTCAATTTGCGGTGAAAAATAATTTTCTGTTAAATGCGTCATAGAAAAAAATAATAAATGAAATTACAACCAAGCAGTTTATATTTAAGCAGCTGCTTGCAAATAAAAATTTAGAATGACCTAAATACAATATCTGAAGAAAAAACATAATCTTAGAAAGACAAGCTTGTGGGCTCTTAAATCCAAAAGATAAGAATATTTCAGTCGAAACAAGCAAGAGAATATGCATCAATTACACTGTTATCTATTTTTTTGCTCGGAATGGAAAAGATGAAGATCATTCATACTTTGTTCTTATACTTGGTGTTTAATTCTGTCGGTAAGTATAATGATAATAATAGTTGTAATAATAATAATATTAATAATATAACATATATTTTATAAAGGAATTTTAGGTTTTCCGCGAATAAAAATTCGTCTTCTTTAATCTGATTTCTATCACGGTTGATATTTATACAAACAATATGTATTTCTAACTCTGTACATGCAAAGGTATTCCATTAAAAAGTCTGCACGTCAAAATTCAAACGTGCAAGTATGTACACTATCAACTGTGCCCATTTAAATTCTCCCAACTATTCATGAAGACATATGGTACACTCAACTGCACGTAATTAAATTTAAACGTGCACATATGGTATCCTCTCAAAAGTGTACGTTTTACATAAAACAATTAAATATCTGTCTTTTATATACTCGTATACAGACTGTTTCCTTGTATTAACTATTAACTCTGTACATCTCCAAAAATTGAATTTACAACAAAATAGCTGAAGCTTTAAAAGATTTAATAAGTTTTCAACGAAGTATTTATAGAATTTACACTGATTGGAATTTATTTCTAAAATTTCTAAAGGCTGCAAAGTAATTTTTGTAAATAGGATAACCATAAAGTGAGTTACTGTGTTTCCGGTAGCGCAATAGGTTAACGCTCCACTCAGAAATGGTGGCTTTGTTGGTTCGAATCTGGGCCCTGGTAGATTTTTTTCGTCTCTTAACAAAATGATTGAACTAGAAATGGGAATATCCGTCAGAAAAAAGAGCTTTATTTTTAACGAAATAGTTAAATCTACAACTAACGAGATAGATCTTATAATGATAAAAGTAATTTTCAACAAAGTGGACCAACTTAAAACTAAGCAAATTAATTCTCATTCTATTATATTGATCATTAAGCAAAAAGACGCACTTAGTACACAAAGCAGAAATTTTTTACTGGATTGCCGAATTTTTTGCTAGAAACGGTCAAATTTCAATCGATAGTGGGTTGCGTCATTTTTTAGTTGAACAAATGAATTTTCAAGGAAAATGTTTCATCTAAAACCAATAGAAGTTTAATTTTAAGTACAGAACGTAATATATAAATTTGGAAACGGAAACCTTTATTTTTAAGTAAAAAAAATTATTCGCAAGCTAAGGATATATTTAAATCTTTGGTTCATTTTAAACCAGAAAAAGGATTGTTAAATTTTTAGTCACATGTAAAGAAACTGTATTTACTTTTATATCTTCCAAATATGATGTAACATTTGGCATACCTCCTCCCCACGTAACTTACAATTGTTTATAAATTCTTTTACTCTCCTACTTCTGCTACCAGTTTTAGTGTAAAACAAATTTTGGAATGTTCCACTGTGTTCAGCACCTAAATAATTACTAGATAAAATTTATTCAGAAATACATAAGAAATAGAGCGGAGCTATGCTGATAACGTATCGCTTGATAAGTATGTGCAAATAACAAGGAGAGATATTACGATTTATTCAATACCGCTGTTCTTCCACTTTTTATTATGTGTCTGTTTAAAAAATACATACAGCCATTCTTGGATAATTTTGACCCCCCTCCCCACCCGCCTCTATAGATTTTTTTCAGTTTAAAGTGTATGTATCGTTGAAATGAGCATATCACGCAAAGTGTCCCCTCTAATCCTGAAAAAAGATTTTGCATGTTTTGAACGGCCGCTAAAATGTTGACAAAATTTTCTAATGCTCTGAAATCGTGTCTCGAAAAATTGAGATCACTCACAATTTTTAGTTTTTTTTTTAATATTGCCACAAAAGAATTTTATGATCTGCCGCCATGTACGAGAAGTTCCTTGACAACATAACTAATTCTCTATTTCTTCTTGCAGAATTAAGTTCACAGTCCGGCCGTGCTCCTAATAGTGATTGATCTGATACTGCTCGCCGGGGACGTTTTCGACCTAATGCTTCTATTCCTCGTCAGTCTCCTCTGGATTCCCACATTAGGCCTCCTTTACGTTCCAGCTCCAGGTCTCCTTCTGCTAGTATTTCTGCGACGACTCATCCTGTCAGTACTTCTACCACGTCTCCTTCTGCTAGTACCCCTGATTATCAGGTACTTGGGTATGGAATTGGACAACTCGGATTTATTCGGTTTATTTCCCATAACAATCAGTCCCGACAATTTGAAATTCGAAGATAAACTTTTGACTCACCACTTCTATATCTAGGCAAAACCTATGTCCAAGCGAGCGTGCCACTGACAAAAAGACTTGTGTTAGCAACATTTGATAGTGATGTTTTTGTGGTATTGGAGCCTAGTGGTATTCTAACTGGAATATATACAAAAAGTAGATGTAGGCCCCGGCTGAAAATAAACATCGACAGTGGAGTGATTACGAAATTGACCCCAGACGAAGTTTGGGCATGTCCAGTAGGCAACCGCCGTGATATAAATATGCATTTTAACATAGTATTTGTAAATCAGGATTCTCTACAGTTGAACCAATAACTAAAATTAAAGAAAAACCGATAAACTTTTATTTATTGTGAACTTGATATCTGCACTAAAAAAAATTAACAGATCAAAGCAAATGTATTTCTTCCGTTCACTTTTTTTTATCCATGAATTGATCACTTCAGTAAAATAAATATTGTTTTTATGCAAGTAGTGATGTATCTACTCACAATAATTATTTCTTCGGCGCTCGCTATCAAAGAGACTTGTTTCTTTTAATTTGTTTTTCACACTATAACAAAAATTTCAGCAATTGAATTAAATCAATTCTTTTAAGTGAGAAATACATATTTAAATAAACTTATTCATCCTCGTGCATATTAACTAATTCAGGTTAATTCGAGTAAAAAATAATTTTTTTTTCTTTAGACCTAAAATAGGGTAATAGGGAGTATAGCTTAGGTAACAATATAAGATTCTGGCCCAGTTAGATCTAGACATAAGTCTAAGAAAAAAACAGGATTTACAGTCGTCAATGCCACAGTCGCTTGATGCTTACGGGCGTAAGTCTGGTGTAATTACGGCATCATTAATGTTTCGAGCGCATGCCGAGTCTTCTTCTTTGAACTTTGTAATCTCGTGAACATTTTTACAAGCGGCTACAGAGATGTTTTAGAAATGAGTGCTTTTAGCCACCACACGGCACAAAGAGCAGCTTGCTTTTCAGGCAGGCTGCTCACTAGGATCGGCACTCCAAAAATGTTAGGAATTCCTGAAAATAAAACTGAGAATCTAACAAATCAATTTGAACAACCACCATTAAATGTTAAAATAAAATTCAGGGAGATAGCATCGAGGTTGCGGTGCTTTTCCTGCCTGCTAAATTTTTCTTTTCTTTGATAAGGGTGCTATATGAAGGCCGAAACGTTGGTGATTATTTTTTGCAAATGTTTTTCTTATTGTGATTTGATGATAGTACCAATTAAAAAGACAAAATAAATAAAAAAGGAGAAGATAGGGGATTTGGTTGGTTCCCTTTTCATTTTTCTTTCCAATTTTTTCTCTTTTTTTTATTTTTTATGGGGGGGTTTAAAGGAATATCGTGGCTGTAGGCCAATATCGGTTTTATTTCATGATAATAACGCACTCAGTCATTGTGTATATGCGTCTGTGGTTAGCGCATTAGTTTTCCTGAAGTTTGAGAGTCGTAGCACTGGTACTAAGCAAAGGGCGTTTATTATTTCATTACATATTTCTGTCTTTCGAATTTCCAAAAAATCAAATGCTAAAAAAGATTGAATGCCCTTTATCATGGTGGAGATTTTAAATCTCTTTCCCACTTTAGTTTCATATGGATTATGTGTTACTCCGTCCTTCTTGAATAGATGACCGAATACTCCGGATCTGGTCCTAGATACTCGCATTTAATTGGTTTTTATTTGAGTAATTATTCCTTCAATTTTTTAAACTTTTGACTCACGTTTTTTTGTTGCTCCTCTAGGTTTTTTCCTATAAGTCATATTAGAACACAAAGCATTATCTCTAAATTAAATTTCAAAAGTCCAAGGAACCTATTCGCTAGAATATAGCCCATGTGCTAAAAAGCACATGGGCACCGTATGCATATTGGCCTAAAAAGGCCAATATGCATACGTATTCGTAGTGACCTTGAAATGATAAAAATGCAGCATATTCTTTAGTGACTTTTTTTATTAAGGTTTCCTTTAAAAGATCGTATAAAAAGCAGTTAAAAGCTTTGCATGCCCCAATTCATCGAAAACATTGTCGATAACTGGCAACGGTTGCTCGGTATCCTTATTAATGTTTCTCTATAAATTAAAAGTTCTGGTGTGTTTCAGAGTAAATTCCCGATGGGATTCAGGGGACTGACGTGAACTCAGGTTCACTATCTTTTCTGAATTCACCGCTCTTTCTTGCTCTGTCAGTTGAGTACATGGTAACCTTATATCTCTTTATTCTCTTGAATAGATAAGTTTGAATCCGTATCTTTGACTTCGATAAGGCGAAAATTGAACATCAGGCACAAAAATAGTTGAATGTTTAAGGAAATCGTCAAATTTAAGACCAACAGGATATCTTTAGCTCAGGATATCTTCAGATCTGGATACCTCTTCCCCTTTTCCTTATCTTGGACAACAACGTTGTAGTCGACCAGAGCCGGGAATTCAATCACGACTATAGTCAGCTTCTCGAAGTCATAGAGAACGATGTCAGTCATCGACTTTGCAACGGGAACTGCTGTCCACAAGTCATAGTTGAAGAAAATTGGTCACTTCTCGTCTTGGACAAGAAGGTGGTAATAAAACACTCTCAGGGCGTATCATTTGGAATATCTGGATATAAAATGCGGTCACGGTATACTAAAGTGGGAATAAGACAGTCCAGGAAAGTGGAAATAATGCTTTTTCCTCACTTCTGGTGCTTAAATTCAGGTTAACAATTTTAGCTACCTGCTCCGCGCACACTGGAGATTCAGAAGTCCGGGCCAGTCTGAATGGCTTGAGATGGATAAATGGACCATTAAATCCAAGAGATAACAACTTTTTTTCAAATTCTCCAACAGAATACACATTACTTACGTTGTTAACTAAACTTTTTTCTATAAATGGGAAAGATGAGAATCTTTTATAATTTGGTCTTATGTTCGGTGCTTAATTCTACTGGTAAGTATAATAACTTTGTCGCATAAAATCGAAATTACGACTTGTATTAAAACTCTATCTGCATTTATGCAAAATAAGAATGAAGTGAATCCGAATTCGATCCAGAGAACTGTGCATCACAAAATTTCAACCAATTCCGCTAATATTGTGCTATCTGAGCATGTGGAAAGATCTTAGAATCGAAAAAGTGCATGTTAACAGATGGTACACTCCCATCAGTGCCAATGCTAGGATGATTTGTTTAAAACAAAACAGGTAAATAAACGGAACAAAAACATTACTTCTTCAATCGACATGATGGATTATAAACTAATCAAATTACTTTTTAACATATGAGATAATATTATATCGAATCAGTTAAATTTGCATTAAAACAGATTAAATTTCTTCCAGAAAGACAATTTTACTATAAAATACATATATTTTTCCCAAAATTGTTGAATCTTCCACTAGGAACTATTAATTTTTGAACCCATAAAAATTCAATAGAATATAGAACAGCTAAATTTTGAGTTTAGAAAGCTATTTTTATAATAGAGAAAAACAAATCCTAAAAAAAATGAATTTTCAAAGAATAAAAGCCTTTTTAAAAAGGTCCGTACACTTAGGTTAATTTTCAGAGAGATACATTTTGGAGCGTTGAGTAATTAATTTAAAATTCTGAAACATCTTTACCTTACTAAAGGTTTCCTTTTACACTTAGAGAACTTTTTCCATCAACAGGGATAGGTGTGTACGAATTAGGGGTAGTTTTTTTTGGGAAACTTATTATTTTTCATCAAAGAGCAAAAAAAGTAAAAAAGTTTCCCCTGATCGTTCATCTCATTTTAATAATTTTTAGAGAGTTTTCTTAGGTGACGACGCTGAGTGAACTTCTTTCTAGCGCTTCCATCCTTTCCTAGAAAGTTTAAAGAGCAAACACAAATTTTTTTTCTTTGCTGACAGTAAGGAAAAAATAAAGTGTATTATATTTTTCAATTTTCCTTGGTGGCGGCGCTAAGTAGACGGAACTTTTTTTTACAGGTTAACTCAACTTTGAACCAAGTAGTCGAATTTTCAATCAGGGCAAGTGAATAATTAATAATGAGGAATTCTTTTAGAAAGAAGTAAAGAAGAAAATAACAAAAGTGTAAAATAAAGAATTTTATTTTCATTTATCAAAAATTTCAGAAAATTTTGTATTCAAATTTATATTTGCAATGTGTGATAGCGCATGCTGCGTCACCGCCACCAAACCTAAAAACTGATGTTATAACCCACCAAAAAAGATGTTGGTACTGAACTGAACAGAAAAGTATCGAAATATAATTATTTTCAGTAAAAAAAAGCAATTATTTTTCGGTGTATTGAAACGAATTTCATGTATAAAAATTTAAGGAAGGCGAACTTTGCCTGAAACAATTGTTTAGAAACACATAAACAATAAATGAAACAAATAGAGAACTTACTGATAATAGTAATGATTATTCTAAAAATGACAGTGATGAAAATTAAGTTACATTCAATATTGTTGTCTTGTACTTTTTGATAGAGGGCAGTTCAAAAATACGTAGCGCTTGTTTCTAACAATTTTTTAATCCTCGCCATTCGCTTCTGCAAGATTTTTTCAGTATTGAGTGCATATATGTTCAACATTAGGGTTGATTTTTTTTAACTTTAATATTATATATTATTAAAATATTTTATGAAAAATCCCTAAAATATATATATAAAATTGCAAAATGCTTTTAAATTATGTCTTAAAAATTTTCTATTACACACAACTTAAAGTTTCATGATGCGCAAACATAGAAAGGATGTTCTTCATAAGCAAACAAATCTTCTATTCCTTTTTACAGAATTAAGTTCACAGTCCGGCTCAAACCCTAATGCCTACGTGTCTGGTAACTCTCGCTCGAGTCGCTCACGACATTCTTCTCTTCTACTTCTCGTCACTTTTCTGCTGAGTCTGAGATTCTACTACGTGAGAGGTCCTGGTCTCCCCCTGCCAGGTCTTCTTTTGTTAGTTCTTCTTCTGCAGTACTCCTGATTATCGAATACTTGGTTATGGACTTGGACAGCTAGGACTTGTGCGGCTTATTCACCATACCAATCGGTAGCGACAATTCGAGTTTCGAAGATATGAATTTGATTCAACATCACTTCTCTATCCAGCAAAGAACCATGTCGAAGCGAACCTGCCCATCACAGAACAAATTGTATTGACAACATCTAATGGTGAAATTTTGGCAATATTGGAGACTAGCTGTTATCTAACTGGAATATGTATTAAACGTCAAAATATTCCGCGGGTGAAAATAAACATAGACAATGGCGTAATTACGAAGTTGACCCCAGAGGAAGTTAGGAAATATCCAGTAGGCAGTTATCTTTACATAGAAAGAAATTTTATCGTAAAAGTTGTGAACAGAGATTCATTGCAACTGAACCATTAATTATATTGAAAGAAGCTATAAATAATAATAATTAATTTCTTATATTTTTGTTGATTCAGAATAAGTTGTTTAAGAAATTGAGAATAGCATTGGAAAAGAAGCAATTTTTGTACGCTAGGGTAGAAAGTTCTACGGTCAGAGACCATGATCTTGTGAACATTTTTCTAAATTGCTACAAGAAATGTATAAATAAGCAGAAAATAGTAATAAAATGTCCAATAATGAAGTAAAATATTTTTAAAATTGTTTCATATTTCTACAGTGTATGTAATTTTCTTTCATCAGGTAACGCGTAAATGCAAGTATGTTTCCTCACCACGTTACAAAAGCAAATATAAAAAAATATCAAATCATTCTACAAACTCAAGGACAAGAATATACATCATAATTATTTTCATAAGTAAATTCAAGATGTTGAAGCAGTAATCAATGCGTTAAAATCCTTATTATTGTACCTGTCACATATCTTGAGGAATGGTTATCCTATTTTTCCTGATTGTGCCAAGAAAAATAAGGACGAGTCATATGAAGGAGATTTTCTCCAAAGTATGTAATAAACGCGGCTTGTGTTGTCCACCGTTACACATTTCCCGTGCACATTTGTTCTGATTTGAAATGTTAGGGTTTTGTAGAAAACCCTAATGCAGTCAGTCTTTGAGGCACTTTGCCTCAGATAAAGGATGGGGATCCTACCTGACAGTTCCGTTTTAATGCTAATCGTATACGACCTATAGGTCCGGGATCGCTAGTAGTTGCAGTATCTACCTTTGGATACCCTTGCTATAAGGCTGTCTTGCACAGCATAATAAATGGGGTATAATAAAATAATATAATGGTATAAATCGGTCTTAAAATGCCTACTAATCCAGGTTTCGAAATAGAAATAACATTAACGAATAAATAAAATTAGAAAAAAATTATTTCAAGTTCTTGTTTGAAAAATAGAATACCTCTTTTTTGGGGATCTTTAACCATCCACTATTAGAGAAAAAATGGTAAGCTTAATCGTTGACATGTTTGAGCAGCTGGTTTTAAATCAACTTTTGGGGTGACCTAAATACGTTATTTAAACATTAAATATAATTTTGGAAATAATAGATTAGGGACGTATAAAGCCATGAGATTAAATCTATTTAGTCCGAACAAACGGAATAATATACATCAGTCACACTGCTAACTATATTATTTTTCCCCTACTGGAAAAGATGAGGGTCGTTTATACTTTTGTCTTATTTTTGATAATTAATTCCGTTGGTAAGTATAACAATGGTATGGTATCAATGGTATGGTAATCAATAAGGATGGTAGCCCTAAGAAAGGATGGTAGCTCTAAGAAAGGATGGTAGCTCTAAGAAAGCATTCAGAGGTGAGTGTTGTCACCTCCAACACTCGTGGCCACTCGTAATTGTATACCTACAACATCATCGCAGGAGGTTTCAACCATCATATTAAATGATTTGAATGAACTTATAACATTCTAATCTCATCAGTCACTTGACTTAGTCCATGGCTATGATGTATAACCGGGTCTACCCGAGTAAAAGTTTAATAAAAACACTGGAATAATTATACTTCTACTATTATTATTAATAATTAAATTATTAATTAATTAATCCAATTAAATACTATAGGTGTCTATCTGTGTACGTGCATTAGTACATTGAAAAATCAGCACGTCGAAATTCAGACTTGTACATCAACTTACACAACAACATATACAGATATTACACTTGTATAAACTGTGAAATGTGCACATCTACGTATATTTATTATACAACAAGATGGCTAAAACTTTGATACTTTACTTTGATACATTAAGGTTAATTTTGTTGGAGGCTGTAAAGATCTAGTCACTGTAGACGCTGTTGCCATGACTCAAACTCGTAAGAATCAAAGGAACTTACTCATGGCATACATTGACTACAAGCAAGCGTTTCTGTCCGTGCCGCATGATTATTTGCTTGAAGTCTTAAAACTTTACAAGATCTGCCCACGCATTATTAACTTTCTAAACCATGTGATGAGGTTCAGGGGTACAAGAATCAAATATTTTGATAATGGACAATCAAGGATAACTAGATTAATAAGCTTTACGACGGGTATATTTCAAGGAGACTCCTTCAGCGCACTATGGTTCTGTTTAATGTTAAATCCATTGAGAAAAATACTAAACAGCGTGTCTCATGGGTTCAGAATTATTGATAATGACGATGGTCATCAAGTGACCTATCTTTTTCACATGGATGACCTGAAGGTGAACGCTAGTTCAGGCCAGAAACTGCAGCAAGTGATCGATCTCACAAAGCAGTTTTCCAATGATATCCACATGAAGTTAGGACTAGATAAATTTAGAACAGTGCATTTAATCAGAGGGGAATTAGGAACCGCAGAGTTAGAGAACGAGTTCGAAAATGATATCGAGGAAATGTTTGCAGGCGAATCATATAAATATCTGGGTATTCTTGAATCTAAGGGTATTCAACATACGATAGTTAAGTCAAGCCTAATGACTGCCTTCACTACGAGACGCAGATTGATTATGAAAAATTTTCTCAACTCGGCAAACAAAATCAGGGCGATCAACTCATATGCCACCCCTGTCCTCACGTACTCCTTCGGACTCATAAAATGGTCTAACACCGACCATGAAAAGTTAAACAGAATTCTTCGTGTAGAAATGACGAAGCACTGAATGTACAACTAAAATTCAGCGACTGAAAGGGTAGTTTTAACACCACATTTAGGGGGTAGGGACGTTGTAGATGTCCAAAAATAGTGTGAGTCACAAGTTATACAGTTGCGAGTCTATTTTAACAGCCAACGAAATGTTGCGCTTTGCAGTAGCATCTCTAAAGCGGATCTTGCCTGTACGCCTTTAAATTTATTTTCAGATGGGGCCTTGAATATCAGGGCAGAAACCATAGAGGAATTAGAAATACAATGGAGGCAAAAAGCCATTCATGGGAGCACCCCAAACCGTTAGATCAAAATGAAGTGAATATTGAGACATTCAACATTTGGCTTAGAAAGGATGCTCTGCATCCAGAGGCGGAAGGATTCGTCATTGCGACACAGGTTAAGGTTGTCAGCACCAGGAATTATCACAAACACGTGTTACATCAAGACGTGTTTGACCGGTGCCGATAATGTGGAGATACCAACGAATTCATTAGCACATTATTGATGGCTATCGCCTAATGGCTCAGCGAAAATTTACGCACAGACATAATAATGTAGCGGGCATTACACATCTACAACTTGCACTAAACCTATCATTTTAAAACAAATAGATGCCCTTCTATAGATACATTCCGATTCCTGTTTTAGAAAGCGAAGATGACATCTTATATTGGGATGTTACTATCCAAATGAACTTTGATCCAAACTGTCGAATTTTCAACTGAAAACTATAAACTTTCAACCAATAGTGGGTTAGGTAATTTTTGAGTTAAACAATTTAATTTTCATCAAACTGCTTGCATCTCAAATCAATCAAATAAATTTTGGACTCAATAGCATAACGTTTAACCAAGTAGTTGAATTTTTATGAAAATAGGTTTAATTTTTAATTAAAAATTTAATAGATAAATTTCTAACTAAATCCAGCATTAGTTTTCCGTTTGGAAAAATTAGTCAGAACATCAAAAAAATATATTAAACTTTGCTCATTTCTAGAGCAGAAATAAAATTGTTAATTTTGTAATCAAGCATTCGGAAAATCACCCACCCTCTTTCTATTAAAATAATGTACAAAACCTGTTACCACGCAAACGCGCTGTAAGTTTTAATATTGAAACAAATTGGCAGAGCAGAATTTGATTTTTCACTTAAATAATTACCGGATAAAATTCCTATAGAAATATGTAAATATTAGAGTGAAGCGAATTTTGGAATGTACTGCTAATAAAATATGTGAAAGGTACAAGGAGTGATGTTACGATAAATTCAATGCTGCTGTTTTTCGTTACTTTTTCAGGGATCCGTTAAAAAATACGTAACGTTTTTTTCTGGTAATTGTGACATCCCACGTCCAATGAAAAAAAGGTTTTGAAACTTTTGAGCTATCTATAAAATTTCTATAAAACTTTGAAGGGCTTTGAAATCGTATCTTAATAATTTGAGATACACACTAATCTCAGTGCTTTTTTTAAGCCACAAGAGAAATTAATGAAATGCCGGCATATATGAACATTTTCTTGAGAACAGAGTAAGAATCAATTTTTCCTTCCAGAGTTAAGTTCACAATCCGGCTGTAACTCAGATCGCGATTGTCCTGATACTCCTCGGCCCCGATATTGCCAACCTTCTTATTCTTCTCCTCGCAAACCTGAAACTCTTGCTCCGCACGAGCTTCCTGTAGATGTCAGGTCCAGGTCACCTTCTGCCAGGTCATCTTCTGTCAATACTTCTGCTCATCAGACACTTGAATATGGACTTTGACAACTTGGACTTGTTCGGATTATTCCCTGTACCAATCAAAACCGGCGGTTTGAATTGCGAAAATACATTTTTGATTTAACACTTCTATGTCTAGAAAAAAATTATGTACAATCGAGCCTGTCGCTCGCGGAACAAATTATGTTGACGACATAATTATTATTTATTTTTGTACCAAGCCTTTGATTAATTCAGTCAAATGACCACGGAGCAGAATTTTGAAACGGTTTTTCTGAGTACACTGGAAAGGATCGAACTAAACCTAATATTTTCTTGTTTTTTGTAGAAAGTCAACACCATAATCATAACGATTTTCTTCATTTTTTGAATCTATCGCCAGATTTAAACACGGATCGAATGTACACGTTTTTAAAAGATGAACAAATAAATCATAAAACTAGCGAAAAGTCACCGGTATCTTTATCATTTTATAGGAACGTCCTTTAGAAAAACTTTTGTCATTTACCTTTCTGGTGACAGTGTACGGACACCCTTGAAACATATGCTGGTTTCCATTAAACAAAAATGAATGCTCTAAGCACCATAGCAATAGATTCAGCGAAATCTTTTTGTCAGAAGAAGCATATAATTGTCGAAAAATCCCAAATTATTGTTTAAAAATAATAAGAAAGTCACTTATTGCGAAGTTTTAATTTTTGTCATACAGCCAAACTTCTCGCTGCCTGCTTTGACTCATAGTAGAATGTTTCACAGGCGACAAATAAGTTGATATAATCTGCGTTTTCTTCAAAGACGAAACTTGTACCACGCGGCTTCACGGAAATCCTATCGGTCTTATATTCATTTTTCAAATACAAATTGGAAACACCGTTATGAAAGTTAGTTCACTGAAGCATCAATAACAAAGGACAAAAATTCTGTCGAAAATTTATGAGACAAAATGTGAAAGGACACAACAGACTCTAATACTGGTAACTTATCATTTGGCAGATTACGTCATCTACGATTTCAAAAATCTTGAAATACCGAAAAGCAAGATTAGTAAAGGGATCACTAAAGGCAACAAAAATCTTAAGCAGATGCTTCTTTTGCTTCTACTGTTGTAGGAAACAGGTTAATTTAAAAAAAATGTTTACATTCTCATCATTTATGATTGAGAAATTATTAAAATTGTCCGAAATTTGACACTGCAGTTTCTTAACGAATCTTCACGTTTTAAGACCCCCTAAATCCAAAAATCAAGTTTTTACAAGGGCTTTTTTTGTTTAGTCAAAAAACAAGTGATGACTTTTTTTGTTTTGTCAAAATAACTTTTTGTTTTATTAGTGGAATATAAAATTGAAAATAAGAAAATAAAAAATTTAAATAGTTGTGAAAAACGAACAAAGCTATGAAAAAATTGTTAACAAAACCTGTTTACAAATATCTGTCAAAAATTGAGCGCGCAACGCGACTTACACAATGAGAACGTGTACCTCAAAACCTAAAAAGCTTTGAGAAACTTAATCTTTAAATATACTTAATTAAGTAGACAATTCAGAAAATGAAAACACACATTATTACTTCCATATAAAAGAAACCTTTTTAGTCAAGTTTTATTCAAGCATTCCAAATGCAAAGAATAAATATCCTAGCGCGAAGCGCGAAGTGCAGTTACGTACGAGCGCGAAGCGCGCGTTAACACATCATCGAGCTAAATTAATATATCATCTATTTTATCGACTACACAAAACGGTGGGAATTGATCTATTTATTATAATAATTTTGCTTTCGTAATTTATGATCAAGGTTTTCTGATCTAGAAGTTAAATTATGGTACTTGAGCCTTTATTGCTTCGTACTAATTTGTTTAAAATGCTGTTATTCCACTTTTTTATAAGACTTCTTTTTTCACAGATAAGATATAGAAGTGTGGATAATGAGGCTATTGCCGCAAAAAGTTTTTCGTCTTTTCTGAAGTTTATCTTCAAGGGCAAGTTCCCCTTCAACTCGTTCCTGGTAGTGTCTGTCGCCAAATTTCTGAGCTCAATGATTATATCATGCTCTTTAATATTTTATGCCATTAAGGTCGTCACCATATATGTTAATTTTGGACAAATTCTTCCTATACTCTCGTTTAGCAGATGACCGAATGCAGTAGTTTTAATGTGTTTAATTTTCAACACTTTTTAAACAGATGCACTAACGTTCCGTCAAATTTCCCAGGATGCCTTCAGATGCCATAAACCTATTCCCTTGAACCTATTTCAAGATCAATTTCTTTCTGAACTCTAGGCAGACAATTTTGCAAAGAATTGTTTGTTATACGCGTCTTTACGTCTAAGTACATTACGTATCCTGTACTATTTTAACTGATTTTTTCCACATTTATATCGTTCAACAGTGGAACCGAATCACTAAAGGCTGACCAAAAGTGTAAAATGGGCCAAATTATGTTACTCGGGGTTTTTTGGGGCGCTAAATATGAATTTCATATCAATAATTTAGAAAACAAAACGACGGATCCAATATGGCGGACGAATAAGCTAAATAAATAGGGAGTTGTTTTTGGGGGGTTGTGGAATATTATTCTGGGGCTACAAACATAATATTAGGTTTTGTAAAGGTTACGCTTGAGAGTATTTTTTATTTGAAAATTTGACGACTGTTTTGCATGGCGACATTCCGGAATTGTTTTGTGAAAAGTGATAGGGGTGAATTTCAAAGGGGTTTCGAATATTATTAATGGTTTTGGAACAAAACTGAGTCTTTTGAGGATGACTTGTATGATTATTTCAATTCAAAAATGTTATTGCTGTTTTACATGGACACACTTTGGAATTGTTTCGTTAAAAGTGATAGGGTTGAATTTAAGGGGTTGTTCAATATTATTGATAGGTTTAGAACATAACCTGGGGTTTTAGGAATGTGAACCGGGGCTTCTATTTTCAGTTTAAAAATTTTGTGGATGTTTCACATGGTCAGTCTTTGCCAGGAAGGCATACACTGCTTTACAGGTGATATCATGAAAATCTTCTGGTTCAACAAAAGAATCCCCTAGGCAAAAATTTCTTAGGGATGTCAGTGCATCACATTCACAATGTGTGTGATGAAGTGCCTTCTTAGGAAAAGTACACTTTCTACACCAAGTGCTTTCCATTCTTTGCTTCCTAGTCAACATTCCCACTCGTTTACTTCTTGGATTTTACTGGATTATTCTGGTTTCCTTCCTCGCGTTCCTTTTTTACTAATGTTAAAAGACAAATTTAAGTTAGATTTGGGTTCTTCCGGGTGAGTTATGGAATCGTTTCACGACTCGTTTGGTTTAAGGTCGCTCGCTTAAGGTCACTGACGACGTTCTTAGTTTTCCGAAATTAAACCGTTTTATTGTTCGTTTGATACCTGCTGCGTTCTTTCAAGTGCCTGCTCTTGATGCATTTTCGCATTTTCAGTTCAGTTCAGTTTTGGCTCTCGGTCTAAGAAGTCGTGAAAAGTCAAAGTAAGACAAGTTTAACGCGTCGCGTGACTAATTGTGCATTCGTAGGATTAAATGGTGGCCACACTGTTGAGTGACCATTCCTTCCTCTTCTTTTTTCATTTAGTGTTTAAATTGTGCCTTTTGTGAGATAACGTGTCTTGTGGAACTTGTGCTGCCAAGGCGAATTGGACAATCGACAGAACAAAGTCATTTTAACTATCTTAAGACCATTCATGAAACAGCAGTTGTCTCCGGCTAACCACGAGCAGGACTCGATCCATCCAGCCAGTTGGTTTCGCTCGCTAAGAGCTTACAATAATCGGATGTACGATGTACATACCCGTCTGTACAGTTGGCACCCTTGTATAAACTGTGAATTGCGCACCTCTGCGTAAATTAATTTTACAACAAAATAGCTCGATTCTTAATAAAATAATAATGTTTTAATTAAAATAGTTGAATTTGCAACAAAAAATTACGTTCTGGATCAACATGATGGTTCTCAAACTAATAAAATTACTTTTTAACAAATGAGATCGAATTCCAAGCAATCAGTTGAATTTTCCGTCGAGATGATTAATTTTATACAAAAAGGATAGATTGACTGTAAAATACATATGTTTTTAAATCTTTAATCAATCCTTAGCATGGGAATTCTATCTTAAAGTAATTAAATGTATCTTTCTTAAAGTATTTAAACAAAAAAAATAGGAAATTAATTTTTAACTAAAATCATCAACGAGTAAAACGAATTTAAAAAATTTAATCTTTAAAGAAAAAGAATGTTTCTGCAATTTCCCTTTACTTCTCACAATCAGTCTTGTAAGCGTCAAATCAATGTGAAGTGAGATTATGATTCTTGCATTCATAGAGAGTAGTTCTAAATCGAAATGCTAAAGCGAAACAGCAAGAAAAAGTGAACTGAATTGAACTGTGCAGACGCAGCGTTTAGAAAAATAATCTTGTTCAATAACAATAATAAAATATTATTGCATGATTGCTCTTTACCACAATGCTGGAATTGGTAACTTCCTGCACGTAAGATATGCCTCGAAAATTAAAAATCTCGTCTGTGCGGTAAAACAAATTTATTTCTATTTTTCAAACTGTAGCATTATCCTGTTTTATTCTTTAGTTTTAATGTTTTTAAATACAGTGGCCGTTTACTATATCCTAGTTATTAATGACTATAAAGTGAGAAATCTTATTTACAAAATGTAATTCCCAACTAGCATTGAATTTAACCTCAATTTTAACTTATCATCATGTTACAAAAGCTAACATGAAAAAATATTTAATCATTCCACAAACTGCAAGAAAAGAATATGCATCAATATTTTTTTTTGAGAATCAATTCAAGTTCTTGATGCAAAACGCTGTTGAGATTGCAAATATGCTTTTCCGCCTAATATCTGGATACTTTTCACTATCAGGTATCACATACTACTGCCTGCATATGCTTCAAAAGAACGCCAATTCACAGTCTCATATTTTGGCATTTATACCACCTTTGGTACTATTTATAAGGGGACATGCGCAAAAATACCAAGGGCGTGCATAGCCGTCCAGGGTAGGACTTCGATTTTGGTGCCTAAGCTCTACTCGAGGGATTTTAATGTTATTAAGTTGAGACTTGGGGGCAAAATGCTGAGAGACCCCTGCATTCTAAAAAGTTGAAGACTCTAACTTGCCACTGCCAGGAAAAAAGGGTCACTTTGCTGTTGGGTAAGGATACAATGTATCACCATACAGTGTGAAGGAACAAAAACGTCAATGACAGAGGAAGAGATTTAATCTGAAACCTAGCGGGCACCGAACAGGAGATTTTAAATCGAGGTGATACTCCCACATTTCAGATTAAAAACTGGAGTAAGGTTTTCAATTTGAGTCTATGCTTGGATGAGCTGAGAAGCAAGGGAGTTGTCTGGAGATTCTTTGATAAGAAATCTCTCTCAGACCACAAATTAACCTTGTTTCAGCTAGCCCTAGGAAAACCTGCGGTTTTAAAGATAAAAAACGCTTAAAATACACTTTGGGACTCATATGAGGAGGAACTCAGAGGAAGGCTTGTAGAAAGCTCCAGGCACTGGTAACACGGATGAATTAGAGCACTAGGCGGATTTTCTGTAAAGGGCTCTGTCTACATCATATGAACTAAGTTGCCTCCAGAAAAAATAATCTAGTAGATGGACCAGCATGAATACAATAAAAATATGAGAGAGTATAAACATCAAGATTGAAGGGGCTTCTGCGAGGAATTAAAAGGCATTCTGGAAATAGCGAAGTTCCGCAAGATCCTGGCAAAAAGTCCCCAAGCTAGCCTAGGGCTAATAAGGCTCGAAAATTGAGAGTTTGCGAAAGATTAAGAATCAACACTCAAACAGCTGATTTTCATAAAATTTGAACCAACCAACAGGAAGAAGGTAGGGGCCAATAATTAGAGGAGGCTGATTGGAATTTTGCTGTTAAGGTCGTAGACAGCAAGAAGGTGGAATAGGCCTTAGGTTCCTTATGTCCTTTAATAACACTAGGGTTCGATGGTATCTATGAAGTGATTTTACAAAAAGGCATCGATTAGTCGTCATTTTGAAGTGTTATGTGCTGTATATTCATTCCGAAAAATGGCTCGCTGTGTGCTATCACGTCTAGCGCAAAAACTTTTGCTTCTGTCGACTTCATTTGAATCCGAGAAGAATGTTCATCGTAGCATTGCTAGGCCAGTAGATAATGCGCTGCAAATAAAAACAGGCATATCTGCAGAGTAGGGAACGTGAAGCTGGAAACGAAAAATTCATTTTGAGCTATAAAACTTGAAGTTTAATAGATTTTAATAACAAAGAATGCTTTTCTACCTGATAACATTCAATACTCATATTTTAGCGCCGCAGTAAATCCTGTAATCATGTAAATTGACTGTAATCATGAAATTTGTGGAATTCAAGGAATTCAAGGAATTCATGGTATTCGAGGAACTAAAGGAATTTGCAGAATTATTGAAAATTAAATAATTTACGAAATTTATGAAATTATCGGAATTCATTGGTTTCACGGAATTTTTGGAATAAGTGAAATTCACGGATATAATGGAATTTACGACAAATATTGAATTCGCGGAATTCATGGAATCCAAGAAATTCGCAGAATTGACTGTAATCATGGAATTTATGGAATTCAAGGAATTCACGGAATTGGAGGAATTAAGGGAAATCGCAGAATTAATGTAACTTACGAAATTTACGAAATTCATGGAATTTACGGAATTCAAAGAATTTACGGAATTCAAGGGATTTGAAGAACTCAGTAAATTTACGGCATTTTTGAAATACGAAGGAATTCGTGGAATTTCATTA
>NC_046666.1:29982038-29987337 GCF_010883055.1 Belonocnema kinseyi
ATTTCGTTATTTCATAAAATTTCATTAACTAATTGAATTTTATGATTTCTTTGGATTCATTAACTCATTGAATTCGATAATTTGTTTTAATTGCGTGAATTTCGTGAATTCCACGTTTCCTTAAAACTTTATGAATTATTTGTATTCCATGACTCATTTGAATTCCGTGAATTCCATAAATTCCAGAAATTTCATTCATTCAATCAATTTCCATGAATTGCACGAATTGCATTAGTTCCGTGAATTCCATTTATTCCATGAATTCCACAAATTGCGTTAATTCCGCAATTTGCGTTAATTCCGTAAATTTCATAAATTCCTTAAATTCGTTGCATTCCGTAAATTCAATGAATTACGCGGATTCCGCAAATTACGTGAATTCGCTGATTTCTATAAAATCCGTGAATTCCGTGAACTCTAGAAATTCATTGATTTCGCTGAATTCCGTGAATATTACGAATTTGTTGAATTCTATGAATTCTGTGAATTTCCTGAACTCCATGAATTCCGTAAAATCTTTGAATGCCGGAAATTCCTTGAATTCCGTTAATTCCGGCAATTCTTTGAATCTCCTGAATTCCTTGTATTCCGTGCATATCGTTAATTTCGTAAATTCCTCGAGTGTCGTCAATTTCATGAATTCCATGAAAATTGTGAGCTTAATTGCTGACATATTTGAGCAGCTGGTTCTTAATAAACCTTTGGGATGATCTAAACACAATATCTAAAAATAAAATATAATTTCGAGAAGACTAACTAAGGGGCTTATAAATCCATGATATCAAAACTATTTAGTCGAAACAAGCAACAGAATATACATAAGTTACACTTCTAACTATATTTTTTTCCGACTGTAAAAAATGTGGGTCGTTTATACTTTGATCTTATTTTTTATGTTGGTGAATTTATTTAAATTAGAATTTATCACTAAAGTATGTAGATGTTGCAAAGTCATCCTGTGCAATTAGGACAAGCAAAATATGATCTACTTTAGCCCCGGTGACTAATGGAAAGTGGCATTCTGAGTTCAAGTCCAGGCCGAGGCAGATTTTTCCTCGTTTCTCCAAAAAATAATTGAACTAGTAATGGGCAAAAATTGAACATCAGACATAAAAATATTTGAATTTCTAACGAGATAGTTAAATTTATAAACAGCAGGATAAAACTTTAACTAAAAAATTTATTTTTAAAAATTCTTATACACTTTCAACTATGCAGTTAATTGTTCTATCCAGCAGATTAATTTTTTACCAAAAGGATAAATTTACAATGAAAAACATTTTAATGATTTCTCGAAATTTTAACTAAGAACTATTCACTTTTAACCGATGATGGGTTAGGTAATTTTTGAGTTTAACAAAATGATTTTTATCAAACTGGATTCTTCTTTAAGCAATAAAATGAATTTTCTATAAATTTGATTAATGTTTAAACGAGTATATGAATTTTTACCCAAAACAAATTCATTTGCAATGGCAAATGTAACCGTTGAATTTTTCAATAAAATTTCAGTTTTCAGTTTAAAAAATTTTTCACTACCTACAGAAATACTTGTATTTGATATTTTCTATTTGTGATTTGAAATTTGGCATATTCCACCATCCTTCATATACCATTTTTTACCAAATCTGCCACCCTTAACTCCACTACAAACTCTAATGATAAACAAGTTTAGGAAAGTAACATTGTATTCAGCACTCAATTAATAACCAGATAAAATTAATTTAAAAATACATGAAAAATAGACTGAATCGAATCCGAGAACGTATTTCTAATAACGTAAGTGAAAACGACAACCCCTAGGAAGGGTTTATTTTTGTTTATTTTTATTTTCAATTGATTCTTTTTGTAATTTGATAGCAATAAAAATAAAGAAGACGAAAGGAAGGAAAAAGAAGGAAGGGTTGTTTGTTTTTTTGTTTGTTTGATGTGGTCCAAATTTAGACGTAGAGGAAGGGACCTGAAAATCCCATAAGATTAAAATGGGAAATTTGTTTGTTTTTTAGGAAATTGGGATTCAACTTTGTGAATTTAAACTTAACTTGCAGGAACCAACTCTACACAAAAACACTGCATATAAAAATTGTAAACCCACTTACAACTCTCTCGCCTCCCTTTTCCCTCCTTTTTCAACCATTTTTTTTCCTTTATAGGTCTTTGATCTCCCATTCCTCACCCTGTCTCTATACTTCTTTCACCTACAAAACAATAAACCAACAAACGTTCAAACTACAAACTCTAGACACAAGTAATGTACAGCTGCAAGTTCTAGATCTAAATATCCTCTCTCTCCCTCCCTTTTCATACCTCTCTTCTCACCCCTCCCTCCTTTCCTACTCTGCCTCACTAAACTTTACAAATCGTAAGCTTACAAACCATAAATACGAATAACTGCACAGTCTCTCCTCCTCTGATATTTTTTCTATATATTTTTTTTTCTTCCCCTCTATTTTCTCCACTAACGATTAACCTGCGGACCATTGACAACAAATTATATATGCTCATATATGACCTAGTATACGATTTGTAAGGAAGAGAAGGGTGGAAGGAAGATAGAAAAAACGTTAGGGGAAAGAAATTTTGAGGGTCTAGGGCTTGTACATCTAGGGTTGTTGTGTACAGATTTAAGCTTTGTAGGTTTATGGTTTTTAGGGATCAGAGAAGTACAGATAAATACAGATAAAGGATTGGTGGAAGGGAGAGAACGGAGGTTAAGACATATGTACATCTAGGATAGGAACATCTATGGCACTTGTATATTGAGCATGTAGTTCTAATGTTTGTGGACTTATGGCTTTTAAGGATCAAAGCAGTATAAAGGAATAGTGATTTGGTGGGGAAAAGGAATAAGAGAAGGTAAGGGGAGAAAGGATATGTAGATCTAGGATCTGAATTTGTATGGTACTTGTTCCTACAGTTTTTTGTAGTTCTAAGGTTTGTAGCTTGACGGTTTTTGGGTTAAAGAAGTATACTATAAGAATGATATGGTGGCATAGGGGGTGGAGGAGAGAAGTTATGTTGATTTAGAATTTAAAAATGTATAGTATTTGTATATAAGGTTTGTAGGTGTAGGATTTGAAGATGTGTGGCTTATAGGAGTAGAATGGGATGAGACGGGGGGAAAGAGGGGGAAAGAGAGTTTTTAGTGGGTTTAGAATTTTTACATATAGTGTTTTTGTGTATAGAGTTTGCAGAAGTAGGGTTTGCAGGTTTACGGTTTATGGAATTCGAAAGTATAGAGCGAGGATAGTTAGTAAGATGTGTGAAGAGAGGGGAAGGGAAAGTTGGTGGGTCAAGGAGGTTGAAGGTTCGGGGTTTGCGGGTTCATGGGCTTGTGGTTATGTGGTTAGTAGACTTTTTAATTTTCAGAATCAGAATTATGTGTATTTGAGCTGTATCGGGTTTTTGCATATAATAAAAGTTAGAATTTATCGCAATTTGAAAATTTCCTCTTCCAAATTTTAGGTGAAGAAACACTCAAAGTAGTTTTTAGGAAAAAAGTAGTATTTCAAGAATGAAATATTGCTAAATTATGAAAGGAAAATTTTGTTACATTTTTTTCGCGAAATCATCTTTCTTTAGTTCAAAATGCAACTATTTGGTGAAAAGTTCAAATCTTTGGGTCAAACAAATTTTTTTGGATAAGGATTCGTCATTTTAATTGAAAATTCATCTTTGGTTGAAAATGTAATTAACTTGTGGTATATCAATTTTTTAAATTGAAAATCTTAATATTCTCGTACAAAATACAAGAATTTCAATTAAAATCCATTTTTTTGTTGTCAAGAATTAGAAATTCAACAAAAAATGTAACCATTCGATTTTTCTTTAAAAATTTATCTTTCTTTGACTAAAATTTAACCATCTGGTTTAGAATTGATATTTTTTATTCAGAAATAATACTGGTTCTTTGAAAACTGATGAAACTTAAAAAACATGTGAACTTTGGTAGAAAATAAATCCTTATCGTTGAAAATTCATCTTTTAGTTATTATATTTAACTATTTCAGTTAAAAATCTATCAGCGTGATTAAAATTAATTAATTCCACTACAAATTTTTATATTTTTTGTTGAAAGCTGATCTTTTGTTGTTAGAATTTCAAGACTTTTAATAAATCATCTTTGTTGATTGAAAAGTTAAAAATTTAATTAAAAATTCATACTTGAAATAAAAATTAATTTCTATGGTTGAAATATTAGCTACTTAATTGGAAAAAAATTGTCTTTGAACAAAAAGGGATTTTGTTGCTTACCGACATACGAGATGTTTGAAAGGGGTGTAGCATTGACCAATATTACTCCTGTGACTAGTCACAGGGGGCCTTCCCACCCCCACGAGATGTTTGAAAGGGTTAGGTGTTTAATCAACATTAGCTCTGTAACCGCCTGGAAAAGTGTAGTGGTTAAAAAATTTTTTTTCTGTAGCCAGTCACAGGGGCAAAAATCTGCTCTACGAGTTGCTAAAAGGAGTGGGGATCTATCTAACATTATTTCTTTGACCAGACACGGGGGCGCCTTTCCATCTGCGCGGTATGTTTAAAAAAGGTTCGAAAAATTTGAATTCTATGAACTCCATCAATTCTGTTAATTCCATGAATCCCATGAATTCCATACATTTGCGAATTCCATGAAATCAATGTATTCTTTATATACGGTGAATCCCATAAATTCTATGAAATCCGTGAACTCCACGAAATCTGCGAATTCAATAAATCCCGTGAATTCTATAAACTCTGTGAACTCCATGAATTCCACAGATTCTGACAATTCCGCTAATTCCATAATTTTCGTGAATTTCAGGAATTCCGTCAAATCCAGACTTCCGTTAATTTTAGGATCATATTTCATGTTTTCAAATTCAAATATTCAAGTTATAAATTTACAATATCAGTTAAAAACTCATCACTTTGTTTGAACCTGTAACTATTTTTTGAAAGGTAAGATTTTCACAGATGGTAAGTCTTTAAAATGAAAATATAATTTATTCTAAAAAACCAAGAATATCAAATAGTTGGATATGCACTTAACAAAATGTAATTATAGGGTAAAAATCAGTACCGCAAGTTGAAATTTCGAAAATGTACCTTCAATTTGTCCCCACTTCTATGTCTATTTGAATAACAGTTTCAAGTGAACCTGCCAATAATAAAGCGAATTGTGTTGACAAATTGTAATGGTGACGTTCTTTCAATTTTGGTCTGTCAAGTCTGTCAAGTTAAAGCGTGGGTGGCTTTACTCGCAGTCGGTAAGGTGTATCGACATGATTTTGGTGTCAAAATATTAAGAAGAGCTCCCTCT
>NC_046666.1:29987437-29990025 GCF_010883055.1 Belonocnema kinseyi
CAATACGCCAATTAGCACAAATGGTAAGTTCCAACAGTGCCTACAAGTGTGCCTACTGGCCGCTAGATGGCAATACCGGTTTCATATGTATACACCTGGTAATTGAGAGAAATGTTTTAGTCTGACTTTACTTACATTTTCCTTTATAGGGTGGCTTACCGCTCTCCTGGTTTCTCCAGTATACACTTTACCGCAAGAAGAAGGGATGGTTGTCCTTTTTCTTTACTAGGTTGTGGTGACTTGTTTTTTTATTGTAATTTCTTAATGCTTTATCAATCTGTATGCTTCTGTTATCTTCCTGTATTGGGATTTGTTCAACATTTTGCAATCCCTTCAGTTTAATATCTTTATCTATCATAAAAACAGCTGTGTATCCAAGGGAGTGATGACTGATTGTTTTTGAGATGGGTGATGATGGTAAACTGCATATTAGCACTTAATCGATTTTGGAAATCGAATAACTTATTTAGTTCATCTACTCCATTTAGATAGGGTACAGGAGAGGTATGTAAAGTGGATACTGGGGTTGGCAAGGAATACGCCGAACTATATTGTCAGGAGGGAGACAGCAAGAACGAGTTTAGGGATTATAACAGGAAGTCGAGCGTGTAAATATGAGGAGAAATTTTTAGAAGAGTGGGGAAGTAAATTTGTTAGGGAGTATTGTTGGGAAAAGGAGAACAGACATAGTGATGCAAATATGGAGGTAGAAAGGGAAATCTATTTTAGAACGAATGGATTGCAAATGGTCAAAGTTAGCAGAATGCACGAGGAAATAAGGAAGGTATATGAGTTGGTTCAAAAGAATGGCATGGAGAAAGAGAGAGCAGAAGGAGATGAGAGAATAAGTGAGTCAAGGTATAACGGAAACTATGTGTGGATTATGCCAAGGGAGAGAGTCAGGAACTTATAGCGAGAATGAGGTGCGGGTGCATGGAGAAGTATAATAGGTTTTGACTTTCTAGAGAGAAGAGAATGTGTGAATTGTGCGGGAAAGGGGATGCAAAATTGCAGCATTGGTTGAAGGAATGTGAAGAGGTGGAAAGGAAGGGGATAAGCATTGAGGTATTATTGCATGGAATTGGTGACAAAAGGGCAGTAACATGGGTGAACGGGGTAGTGGGTAAGATAGAGAAGAAGAGAAAGAAGGAGAAATTAAGAAGGAAAGGTTGTAAATAGGAGAAGAAGTAGATGTAAGAGAAATGTAAATATTGTACATAGTAGTTAAGTATTAGGTGTTAGTCGCGGAGACAGAGGCTGGTAATGCGATGCATAGCGACAGAAGAGCAAAATGCGTTCGAGACGAGGAGAGGCGCAGCGAGGAAGGTTAGGCTATAGGAGCAAGCGGATTAGTTATAAGGTGTGGATGGATGGTACTTTGTAAGACGTAGTTGTAAGAAAATTCTGTAAAAAATGGAAGTGTGAGCAAGTCAATTTTTTAAGGCCAGCAGGCCGAAAAATAAACGTTTATCTATCTATTTACTCCATGTTGCTAGAAGACACAACTGTCATCAACGTAACGAAACCAAAATTCCGTTTTAAACTTAGATTGTTGAAAGATTTTGTTTTTTATATATTCCATTAAGATGTTTGATATTACATTAAGACTAGAGATCCCATTGCTACTCCTGAGATTTTTGTCATAGAATTGGTTATTCAAGTTAATGCTATTAATTCTTTTAGACATTGATACTTTCTTAGACAGATATTATGTCGAAACTCACTATGATTTCTTGGAGTTAAAATGTGAATCTATTGTATCTTCATGATTAATGCAAGTGAAGTTTGGACGTGAGTGATAGAGTTTTCTGTAGAAGAATCCATTTCATTGGCGAGGAAGCGTGCTAACTTGTGAGATGATGATTTTATTGTGCTGATGACCAGTATGAACAGAATGCTGCTATGTTATGTTTAGAGTCTCTCCGATGGGTTTTGCTTTTGTTTTGTATGTATCTTAAGTTGAAAGTTCCATGATTTTATTGTAATGGTCTTCTTTATTCATTATTATTTCGGCGTATGTCATTTGATATTTCGGACGGAAGAGTTTGTATTGTGGATTCCAAATTATTGCTGATTTTTTCTTACGAGATTTTGGAGCTTTGGCCTAGTGAAGATGAACTAAGGGATAAGACACAATAAGGCTGTGACTGTTATTTTGAATGAAACAAGTGGCCTCGTCTTTAAAATTCTATTCTGCATAATTTACAGACATTTCCAACGCGAAACAATCCAAAGCACATTTTCAATCACATTCAACCCTTCTAAGTTTGTACAAAACAAATATAAACAATGAACCCATTTTGCCATATATCAAATAATCTAACCAGGATACAGCGAGTGTCTGTTGGAACGTGTGAATCTCTGTATTTATTAACATTTCGGATTCGAAATTAATCTGGTTTAGGTCTGATTCGCTCAACGTAAAAAATAAGGCTAGGTTTCGTGAGACAGATGCACCTTTGAAATATCTTCAACATACATGTTTCCATTTATTTTCTGCAGTTAGTATTCAGCTACTGCCATAGGTATGCTAAATGTTATGATCCACAGAATTATCATTTCCAAATATAATAATGCATTTTCAAAAA
>NC_046666.1:29990125-30000300 GCF_010883055.1 Belonocnema kinseyi
CATTCTACCAGCGTGATCTATCGATGGCCTGGATTGATTACCGGAAAGCTTACAATTCGACCTCCTATAGATTTATCATCTCTCTTTTGGAAATCTTAAAGGTTTATCCACAAATCGTGAGGTGCATAGAGAAATTTTTACCGCTTTGGAAAACCAGATTTACTATCTCATCTGAAAAAAGCGTGTGACAACTAACAAAGTCACCTGTCAGAGAGGTGTCTTTCAGGGCGACACCATAAGCCCATTTCTCTTTTGCCTCACATTATTGCCACTATCTCTAGCACTTCGTCATTCCGACGGGCACTTTTCCAGCAAACCTGCAGATCGAAAGTATAAGGTCATTCGTGTGTTTTACATGGACGATCTTAAGATCGAAGCTAAAAACAAAGAGCAACTACAACTAGCTCTAGAGATTGTCGAACAATATACTGAGAAAATTGGAATGGAGATTGGGTTAGACAAATGCGCCAAGGTTTATTTGAAGCGAGGAAAACCTAATGGCATCCCTGAAAAGCCGGAGCTCGCCGATAGAAGCGCTATACGACACCTTTGCGGTGGAGAGACTTATACGTACCTGGGCGTGCCGCAGAGATGCATTCAGGATGTGACATCTATAAAGGATAATCTTCGAAGCAGATACAAACGTCTTATCCGGCAGATTTGGTCTTCCGAACTTTCAGCGAGGAACAAATTATCTGCGACGAGCATGCTTGCCGTCCCGGTAGTACAAATTATCTGCATCTCACGCCGTCAAGATGGTCGCGGAAAATTGAATTTCCAATGTCTTCACAACAGGATCATTTCGGGTACAGCACATAGAGTCACAAATGGAAGAGACCCTCTTCTTAAAATGGTCAGGAAGCATGAACAAGTGGGCAAAGGGGCGTTTCTGTACAAAGCAGCGGAGGAGGCTGCTGAAACACTCGGACTTAACTTCAGTATTAGGGGTGAGCAAAATTCATAAAATCTTATTTATCTCGAGTACTCACTCTGGAAGCCCGGATTAAGAAAGCACAAGAGAAAGACTTCCGTTAACAGCTCCGCGATAGAGGATGTACGGCATCTTCCACAAAAATGTGGAGGATCAAGTTATGTCGTGTAAGCTAACTTTTTTTTCCTTAAATCACCGGATTGAAGTCTGACACGGAGGCTTTCATTTTGGCTCATGTGGGAACGACCTACATTTAAAGACACAATGCGGCACTAAGAGTGCTTTATTATGATCTCTGTCACTCTTACAGCATTAACGTTAATATCACTCTTCTAAATGCTCCTAGGGAAATCGAGTCAGTTGACGAGAATGGGAAGTGCCGCATATACTGAAACTTTATATTCTCGACAATTGTTTCTGTTGCACACTTGAGGCCAGACATGGTCCTTCTTGACTTCGAGAAGCGAACCATATCCGTTATCGAATTTCGGCACCAGCTGACAAAAACATCATAACCAAGGGGAATGAAAAAAGAGAGGTATGGAGACCTTATCAGAGAGTTGCAACGATTTTCCCGGAATATTCTGTTAAACTAATCGTCATTATCATCAGCGCTCTTGCAGGTGCCAAGCTTTCACTCGTTAATAGCCTGAAAAGCATCCCTGCATGTCAACAATATGCTAAAACACTTGCGGGAAAAATGCAGAAGGCGGTAGTCCTTGAATTCTCCATGGTCTCAGGGTGCACGAAACTTTTGCCACATCGTCGTATTGATTCCGTTACAGACTGTAACCACCTATCTCGCGGTCATGAGACGTGGTTGTGGCTGAAATTTTACCGCGATTCGGCTAGGAGCGGATGCGATTTTTCAAATTAGCACCTGCTCCCGGTGAAATCCGGGAGCGGGTCTACGTCTGCTTTAATACGATATGAATATGCCCGCGACGCGGGCAGATATTTTGGTTAAAGATTCATCAATTTGATTACAAATTCATTTATGTGGTTGAAATATGAACTTGCTCATTCATAACATCTTTTTTTAGGCGGAAAAGAATTTTTGTTCCTGAGTATTTAAATTTCTATCGAAAATTTGTTTACTCATTGGTTCAATTTTTGTAAATTAAAAGTATAACTATTGTTCCAGTTGAATATTTCACAATTTATGCAAAAATCTGTCTCTTCTATTGAACATTTATTTTTTTATAAAAAGTTTAATGATCCAATTTTTTGTTGTAAGTTATATTTTGTAGTTAATAATTGATCTTTTCTGGTATAAATCAATTTTATTGTTTCAAAATTCATCTTTGCGGTAAAAAATTCAGTTATTCTAGTAAACGCGTCACGTCCTAAGCAAAGGGCGTTCGCAGCTTAAAAAAAGTAAGAAAGAGAGGGGAGTTTTGCTGATTAGATCACGCTGGTAAGAGCTGGTAAAAGCTGACCAATTATTTATTTTGTGGGTTCGTAGTCACTAACAATCCTGTGGCGATTGCATCGATAAAGTGTTCGAAATAAATGAAATGTAGCTAAGATAACACATTATTCAATCAGAAAAAAATAAAAAAAAGCAATTATATGCATTCAAACTTACCTTTCTAATCTTCAAAGGACAACAGAGGTTGTCTTGTCCATTGTATTTTTCCGATATGTCGTGGAGCATTGACGGAACTTTATCTGACGCCATGATTGCTCGCTGGCCTGATGCTGATTAAGTATGCGTATTAAGTATTGCAAGATGAATTTCGCCTGTCGGTAAAACCAGGTTTTCTTTAATATTTGCCGGTTCTTTGTGGATATCCAGCTTTTGATGACAAGACCAATGCAACAAAATTTTAGCTGGTTAAGAAGAAAATCTTCAAGCCACTTTAAATCAGGTAAAGGATTGAGATCATTCATAAAAGTTTCATGTCAAAACTAAGTAGATTTGACGTATTGACCGAGATCGCTAATATATGCAGAACATATAACTGGATACTGCTCCTCTAAGGCCGTCTTTTACAAGGTTTTACTTCGGGTTTTATAAAAAATAGAAGGATATGAAACAGTCTTGAATTTCATGTTTAATAAAATTTAAAAGAATTATTTTAAGTTATACAGCTAAATTTTCATTAAACAATTAAATTTGCCACAAAATATTTGTCTAATTGATTTAGATTCGAATGAATCGCTAAAATTTCTCAGATTCCAAAGTCATCCTGAGTAAATAGGAAAAACAAGAAACGACCTTCTGAAGCCCTGCTGACGTAAAAGATAAACGCTCTAACTAACTAAATCAGTGCTATAGAAGAGTTTCGCTGTGCTATATTGAATGTAATACATAAATAAATTTTTAGACAAAAAAAAATAATTTTTAACAAATAATTATAATGTTCAACTACAGGGAACAATTTTCCAGCAAGAAGATTAAGGTTCTATGTACCAAAAAAACACACACTTTCAACATAGTACAGCAAATTTAAATAAAAGAGTTGAATTTTGAAACCAAAGGAACAAATTATATACAAAAAAATTAAATTTTCTGCCCAAAAATATAAGGATCAATTTTGAACTAAGAAGATTAAATTACAACCAAAAAGACGAACTTTTATTAATGTACATGAATGCAAAACTAATAAAGATAAATTTTCTGTAAAAATATCAATTTTCAGCCAAAAATGGAATATTCACATTGTTCGTTAATAAAAGTAACCGTCAAGAAAAAAAATTTGCGCATTTTCACCAAAATACATGAATTCTCAACCAAGAAAGATCCATTGTTAACAGAAAAATATCAAATATTAACCAGGCATGAAATGTCATTATATTAGTTAAAAAATTATTGTTCACAAAAAAAATTGTGAACGCAACATTCACATTTTCAAGTACATTAACTGAATTAAATTAATTAATTAATTAACTACATTTATGAATCATTAGAAAAAATTAATTTTCAGAAAAACCTTCAACCCAAAGGATGTTTTTTAACTTAGAAGATCGACTTTCTAAAAATAGAATATTAAAATTTGTAACTCAGTAGATGAATCTTCAACCAAAAAAAATCAATTTTTAACAAAGCAGTTCAACCCCTCCCCCTGTAACTAACCGTTTTTTTCAGCGTGACCCCTTCCCTCCATAAAATTGTAACGTATTTTTTGGATAGCATCTAATAATTATGTAAAAAATAAATATAATATTGATAAACAAGAAGGTTATTGTTGTAACAGCTCAAAGGAGGGAGGGATTCCTTCACTCATGTACGTCATAATTGCCATTCGGGTTGCAAATTTAAAAGTTTTTTCAATGCGTCTTTTTAGGTTACAAATTCAACTCTTTTTATAGAACAATAACCTTTTGCTTCAAATTAATATTTTGTTGCTGATAAGTCAACTAAAACCTTGTTGCGCTGAACACCATTTTTTTCGAAAAATTTCATCCTTTTAGTTTTTTGTTTGAATTTAATGTTTTGGTGTTAAAAGGAAAATTGAAATCGTTTCCGATTGAAAATTCCACTATTTAAAAATTTAAGAAATTTAAATTAGACCAAAATACAAATTAAGAATCCTATTTAACGTCCAATTATCAAATTGATGCAAAATCCTGTTGAATGAAACAAGAATCCAACGACCAAATTTGGACCACAACGATTAAACAAAAACCAAAAATACTATTGTAATCTGAAGAAAAAACAAAAAACAAATAAAATTTTCGGACAAACATAAAAAAGAGGTAGGAAAAATGAGAAGGCAGCCAACCACATCCCCTTCCTTCACTTCTTTCCCTTCTTTCGTATTTTTTATTATCATCAAATTACAATAGAATAAGAATAAAACATAAAAGATATACTTTTTCAATAAAAATTCTACTATTTTTCTGAAATTATACTGCTTTCTGCAAATTTAGTTTTTGTTCATATTTAATATTTTTTATCAAAGGTGAACTGAAATGTTTTCTGAATGAAATTTGAATTGAAAAAAATGGTATTTTTTAAATTGAAAATTTTTTTTTTTAGTAAAAATGTCATTTTTCTTGGATAAAAATTAAACTACTTTGTAGAGAATTTAACTATTTGGCTGAAAATTCATCATTTCTGGATAATAATTTGTCTTTTTCAATTGATAATTTAATTTTTTTCGTAGAAACTTATTTTTTGTTACAAAATTCATATTTTGATCCTAGAAAGTAAACTGAGATCTTTTTTCAACTATTACATTCTTTCAAATAGAAATTCGTCTGTTTGAAGAGAATTTTTTTCTTTTTGGATACAAATACAACTATTTGATAAAGAATTCAACAGTTCTGTTTAAACTTCATTGTTTGTTGTTGAAAATTCGTCTTTTCTCGATTGAAAATTCAATTTTTTTCGTAGTAACTTATTTCTTGCTTCAAAATTAATATTTTGATCACGACAGTGATCGTGGTTGAAAATGATTCTTATTTGCTCTAGTAGTACTTAACTATATTGTTTGAAAAATTTGGTTAAATCATTTTTTGTTGATAAACCATTTTTGTTTTTTAAATTTTATATTTTTAGTTTTAAATTCATTTTTTAAAAATAATAATATCAATTGTATCAGAAATCGATATTTTCGTAGAGGGAGGTATCTTTTTGGAAAGGTCAAGTGTGTCTTGAACGGGTGTTATGAGTTTCCTGTAAAAGGATTTAGTTCATTGGCATACATGAAAAATAAGATAAATACAATTTTTTAATATAAACAGGAATTTGTTTTTCACGATGAGTAGGGATGTAAAGTTTCATGAAACTTTAGCCTGATGAAAAGTTTAATGAAACATTGGGGGTCTCGCGGATCATTGCAATAATTCAAATATAGCGGCGGGAAAATTCAAACTGATAAAAAAATCCTAACCTGACCTCAGAGGCCAAACCGATCTGCGCATGCACAAAATAATTTTTTTTCACCATCCATGTTTCATGAAACATAAACTTTGACATTAAACATTTTCACATAAAAAGATTCCAGCTCTATGAATTTAAATACAAAAAGGTGATCCCTTACTGGCCTAAGTTGATTAGTTGCTAATATCTCCAGCGCGGCGTTAGTTGTCCCACCACTCCCTGCTTTTGCATTGTAGGACATGGAACTAGACCACTTTTTAAAAGTTTTTCTGTAAATAAAATGTTATTTTCGTGAAAACTCCTATTGAAATTGAATCAATTTTATTTATGTAATATTTCAAAACAATTTTCCAAGAGATTTATATAAATGCCAAAAGGAAACATGGACTTAAACGTAATCCAATAAACTTGCTAAAGTAGAATATAACATTTGAATAATAATAAAAAGTTAAAATTAATCCTTTCTATTTCTAAACACAAAAAAATAATATTTTTTAATAAATTCTGAAAATAATTTCGTGAAATATTTGTTATAGTACACAAGTTTATACCAGATTTGAACCTTAATTTTAGGGCTTAGTGAGCACTTACAGTCTTAAACTATTGAACATGATGAATATAATGTAATTGAAATTAAATTAAATTTTTATTTGTGAACATATAATATAAAACTAAGTTAAATACATTTAAAATAATTTATTGCATAAATAGCATTTTAGACAAACATTTATTATTCAGTGGAACAAATATAAATTTTAATTTTATAAATGCAAATATAATCTAAGTTTAAACATCTTTGTTTCAAAAACATTGTTTTATCTAAAATAGGCAGAACAAGCGCACCTTTATCTGCCCGTGCAGCGGCAATAAAATATCACTTTATCTTACTGTGACGAAAATCACGTAAAGTGATAGCGAGGAGGAAGAATAAAGTAAGAAGTGAAAGAAAAGAGTGAGAAGAATTCATTTGAAAACTACGTTAAACTACGAAGTGGATTTTGGAATTCTAGAGTCATCCCACGCGAGTGTGTATGCGGTACAATCAATCGCCTTTCTCCAGAAAAAGAACTCTTATTCTACCTCTTTCAGATACAGTATCGTACAAACCAGGACAGTAAAGTTGTTCTATACTAGGATTCCGTTTACCGTCCTTGTGTTCAACTCAGACGTAAAATTCCGCATCCTCGTATAAAGTTCAACTTTACTGCCTAGGTGCATAATCTACTATTAAAGAGATAATGTTAAAATTCCTGGTCTTACTGATTATTAAATAACATTTTTTCAAATATAAATTTATTTTAATTCAATAAGTAACTTTAAACTTTATACAATTTAAACTTTTCTTCGGGAAAGTTTTTCACATTTTATTTTTTATAATTCATGTTTTCTCTTCATCATTCTTAGAAGATAATAGGAAAACTGTTTTGAAAAGTTAAACGAGTAACATGGTTTTCATTTCAGTAATTATTTGCATGAAAATAACATTTTGTGTACTAAAAAATGTTTAACACAAAAATACGATGTTTCAACGAAACAGTTGAAATTTTGAGCAAAGAAGAAAAAATACTTTAATACAAAATTCTTGAATTTTAAACCAAACCATTGCATTTTTATTGAAGAAAAATGCAGTTTCTAATAATATAGATGAATTTTTTAAATGGACCGAGAAATTTTCGAAAAATAGTTGAATTTTCATCCAGAAAAGATTTTGTTTGAATTTTCAGCATTGAAATATGAGATTTAAAAAATAAGTTAATTTTCTATGAAACTAGTAGAATTTTTAACACAAAGATTCAATTTTCAGCCAGAAAGGAGGTCTTTTCAACAAAATTGATGAAATTTCAAATAAGTAATAAAACTAATGACTAAAAAGGTAATATTGTGGAGAAAGCTACTGCAAACAAATAAATATAAATACAAGGCGGAAATCAATAACAATAATATTATACCATGCGGTTACCGCAAAACTTTATTTTTAATTTTTTATAATTTCCCACTGACCAGTTTTTCATTTTCCCTGATCATATTAATATTCAAAGAGCAAAACCGTAAATTTGTACCATTTATAATCTAGAATCTTTTATAAACGAAATAAACTAATTTCAAATTAAAATTGAAAGAATTTCAAATTTATTTTACTTGACAGTTTCCCTAACCAATAAAATTCCCTGAATTAAAAAAAAATGTTGTTAGCCAGGATCGTTTTTACTCACCAGATTTATTCAGCATGTGATGAGGGCTTATAAAAAGTGTAATATTGACAGGGCCTATAGAGGACGTTGTGAGCTATTAAAAAAAATTATGAAAAATAAAAAGTGTTTATTTTTTCTGAAAAAATACAGTTTAATATTATTAAAATCATCAAACTAAAAATCTTAATTTTTAATATACCCTTAGTTTCTTGCATTTTTCTAAACTTATTGTAGGGTTTTTCTTTTAGGCCTAAGAGAACGGATACGAGAAATTTCATTGAAAAATTTTTGTTTAATTCTTTAAAGAAAATTAAATTTAAACTTAGTTTTGCAAAAAATTAGTTTTCAGCCTAGAATATTAATTTTATTTAAAAAAAAATAAGTTACAGCAAAAAAAAATTTAACTGAATTGTCAAATTTCCAAATTATAACGAATATTGCCTTAGGTAATTTTTGAGTTTACCAAATTAATTTTTATCAAAATGGTTCCATCTTCAACCAATAAAGGAAATTTGAATGGAGTAGTTTAACATTTAAACAAGTATCCCCCCACCCACCTGTTTTTGCAAATAACGGACGATATAAAAAAGAGAAGAAAAGAAAAAGTTTTATTTTGAAATTCCCTACAAGCATGGTACAACAACTTTTTGAATTTTCGTGAAAAATCAAAATTTCTAATTTTGCCAGTATACAAAATAATGAACAAACCAAAAATTACATTTCTTTATGCAAAAATTTCACAGTATTTCAAATATTCTCAAATCAAATTCAGTTTATGAAAAAACGACAAAAGTTGCAATAAAATGTTTAACAACCAAATTTTTTAAAAAGAATTCGAATTTTTTTTAATAGGACAATGAAACTATGTCTGTTTTAATTTCAATGTAAGTTATGAATTATAATAATATACATTTATGGGAATGATTTTAGATTTCATTAATAAACTCGAGTGCGAAGAATGAGATACGTGATGAGACTCTGTTCGATAAAGCTGAAGGAGCCTTAACAAAAGAGAATTCACAATCACCAAATTACTGTTTTCGATGCATTTACATTTAGTTTTAAAAAGTCTACACACAATGATCGACTGCGTAGTGATATTGTAAATTGTAAATTAAATGGGATATATAGTGACCTATGGCAATCCTAGCCATGTCGTTAAGGTGTCTTTACGATACCGTAAATTAGTCGTATGATCTCACGATGTCTTTACGATGTTGCAAGGACACCGAAACAACATGGACATAGGATGTCGTAAAGTTGTCGTAAAGATGTCGTAACGATGTCGTAAAGACGTCGCCAAATTTTGTGCCCACTGGGGTCGCTTTAGTAATTTGTTGTTTCTCTTTTGTAAATTCCATACTTTTGGTTGATTTCTGTGAGTGTTTATTTGCATAATGACGCATAATTCTTATTTAATTATTTAATTGAGATTTTATTATCAAAAAGGGTACTATATATAAGGGGGCGTCCATGAACTACGTTATCAATTTGAGATAAACCCCCCTCTCTACCACGAAATGAGTGCAGCTCAAAATGCAGGACAAAATTTTTTTAAATGAAATTAATGTAAATACTATATTGAATGCAATATAAAAATAAATTTTCAACTGAAAAAATAAACTAATTTTCAGAAAAAAGACTAAATTTTTAAAACAAAAGAAAGAATTTCCTAGCAAGAAGATTGATTCAAAAAGTGACATTCTCCTAAAACAGTTTAATTTTTAACTCATTAGTTAAATATAAATAAAAAATATAAATTTTTAACAAAACTTGTCATTTCTAACAGAAACAGAGTAACTTAAAACTAAATAGATTAAATTTTAGTGAAAAGGAATCAATTTTCAAATAAGAATAATAAATAACGACCAAAAAGACGAATTTTCATTAATACACATGAATTTCTAACTAAAGAAGATAAATTCTCGATCAAGATATCAATTTTAAGCCAAAATGGGAATCCATACATTGTTTGTTAGAAAAAGTAACTGTCAAGGAAAAAAATTGTGGTTTTTTAACAAAATACATGAATTCTCTACCAAGAAAGATCAGTTGTTAAAAAAAGATAGGAACTATTACCAAAGCTAGGAAAAATTAATATTTATCTAAAGCTCTTAACCCAAAAGATAATTTTTCAACTTGGAATATATATTTTCTACAAATGAAATATTTAAATTTGTAACTCAAGAGATGAACCTTTAATGTAAAAAATCAACTTTTA
>NC_046666.1:30000310-30010913 GCF_010883055.1 Belonocnema kinseyi
CTATTACCAACCGTTCTTTCAGCCTGAGTCCACCCCTATTTAAAATGCTAATAATGTAGTTTTTGGACAGCACCTAATAAATATGTTCAAAAGAAATATAATATTAATAAACCAGAAGGTTAACCATGTTACAATTTTAACCATTTGTGCAAAAATACATTCTTTTTGGTAGAAAATTCACCTGTTTTTCCAATGCGTCATTTATGGTTACAAATTCATTTCTTTTCGTAAAATAATAACCTTTAAACGTTATCTTTTTTCGATAAAAATGCAATTTTTTTAATTCAACTTCTTCCTAAAGAATGTACTTTTTGTTTAAAATCCCTAGTTTTGTCTTGAGAAGTCAATTGAAATGTTTTAGATGACAACTCAAGTCTTTCCTTTAAATTTGTCTTTTTGATTTGCAAGTTCAACTCTTGTTTTAAAGTCTGTTTATTTTATTTTTAGATTCAAATGCTTTAGCAGAAATTAAACCTTTCTCGGATAAAAGTGCAAATTTTTATTTGAAAAATCAACCATTTTGTTAAAAACAATACTTTTTGGTTAAAAATGGTATTGTTTGGTTAAAAATTAAACTTCCTTGTAGAAAATTTACTTTTTGTTTAAATTTCAAATTTGTATGTTAAAAAGAGAACTGAAATCCTTTCTGAATTAAAATTCCACTATTCTTTCAAATTAAAAAAAAAATTTGTAATTCATAGGTCTTAAGAGAATTTTAATCTTCCTTGGATAAGAATGCATCTGTCCAGTTGAAAATTAAACTATTTTTCTGAAAAGATATACTTCTTAGTTAAAAATTCTACTGTTTTCTTTGTTGTTGAAAATTTAAATACTTTGTAGGTAATTTAATTTTTGTTTAAATTTAATATTGTGGTGTTGAAAAGAGAACTGAAATATTTTCTGGATGAAAGTTTTTTTTAAACTATTGAACCAATTTTCGAAAAGAAATTCATCTGTGCTTAGAGTTGGTTCATTATACCCCTATTCTCCATCTTATAAGTCAAAAATACTACCGAACTAAAAGAACTCAAAAAATAGATTTGGAGAAGATTCTTAGATGATAAAAAAAGGTTTTAAATGAGTCTCTATCGAGGTTAGGATTCGAAGAAAAATTTATTATTTAGTAAAAACTTGTTCTAATCAATATTTAAGGAAATCATTTCCCTAGTTATCTAGGCAATCTGTACGACTTATGTTGTTTTGTTAATTCCTGAACATTCAAATTAAGTTTTAAAAAGTCCGTAGCTGAAAAAAATAAAACTTTTATCAGTCATGAGATAAGCATTAAAAAAAGACTATTACTTATAAGAATTTTCGCCAACCAGAATTCATATCATATTACTCAATCTGTGAAATCTTGTCTGAGTCATTGATATTCAAATTTTAGTTAATAAAATACAAACGTAATATCAGAACTTTTAAATCTTAAGACGCAAATAATTATGAATGTTGACAAACATTTTAGCGAACTTGGTCAATATTCTTTTCGCTTCAAATTATGCTATCAAATACAAATACAGTCGTTGAATATGAAACCTACTCTCAGAAAAACAAGCTTGAACACTAATTAGTCCGTGAGATAAGAAACACTTATTTGAATCAAGCTACAGAATACAAATTGCTTACATTGTTACCAACGAGAATAATTTTTTCTGTAAATGGAAAAAACGAGAATCGTTTATACTTTGCTCATATACTTGGTGCTTAATTATATTGGTAATTATAAGATTATAATATACTCGTATAATTTTGAAAACATTTTTAAGCTTTCTGCAAATACCCATGTGTCCAATGTCATCTGCATTCATCCCAAGTGTTATTTTTATCTAAACTCTATTTTTATTTGTCAAAAATATGTATAAATTTAACATGGTTTTGCTACTAACTCATGGGCACCACTGAATTTTGACTTGGACAATCAAGACTGTACCATATATGATGTACCATATGTGCTGTACCATATGTGCTTACCATATGTGGGTCTCGAATGTACCACACAAAAATTCAGAAAAACCACGCCTATGTACAAAAACACTAACCCAGTAATAAAAACTTAAACCTTGTTTTTGGCTTGTTTGAACAGCCCAAAAATCAGAGACTCCATTTGAGACGTAAAATTAAAAAAAGACCAAAGACTCCAAAGTGTTGGAAACCAAAAATCGGAGTTGGTATTTTCGAGGAGCCCAAAAATCAAAGACTCTAATGAAACTAGAAAATTCCAAAAATTTTATTTTTTGACAAATTCATACATAGGTGGTAGAGAGGGGTTGATTTTAACCGTTAAGAGTTAAGCCCAAAAATTAGAGTCGGCATTTTCGAAAAGCCCAAAAATCAGGGACTCCATTGAAACTATAAAATTCTAAAAAATATTATTTTTATTTTATACATTAAGGCTTGAAGCCCAAATTCGGAGTGGAGAGTTGCGAGGAGCTTAAAAATCAGGGACTCTACTGACACTGGAAAATTCTCAAAAATATTATTTTTGGACAAAGTCAAATATACGTGGTAGAGATGGGTTGATTTTAGCCGTTAAGGTTTAGACCCCGAAAATTGGATTGGCTCCAATCCTTAACTTTAAAAACAGCTTCATGTTAACAGGCAATTATGTCTTTGTAATAAATAATGTTTTTTCAAATTTTACTATAAATTTCTGGTTTAAAATTAAGCAAACATTCAAATATTTCGTTGCCGATTAGTAGTTTTTAGTTTAAAATTGATCAATTGGCTTTGAAATTTATGTACTTTGTTGTAAATTTCTCTTCTTCGGTAGGACATCCTGGTTGCTTATAAGTTGATCGATTTCGATAAAAATTAATATTATCAGTTGGAAAGCCATCTACTTGGCTAAAAATGTAACTATTTTTTTGAAAATGCAACTATTTTAATGTTTAAGGTTAATTTTGGCGGATTGCATGTCCAATATTTTTTTTCTTAAAGAAACCAAAAAAATCTACCTAGTTCTGAATTTGAACCAGAAAAGCTACTATTCATGAGTTGAACATCAAGCAATAACTCCATTAGTTAAATAGTTTTTGAACTGGCGCTTGCGACGTCTCTATGTGTCCTTGTAAAGCAGATATTGATATTGATATTGATATAAACATCAAAATAGGTAAACAGAACTTTTCTTTAATTCGAAATGCGATTTCTGTCGATTAAATTTACTTTGGGGGGATAAGCATGAACACTAAAAAAAGTAATCATTGACTGAGGGAATTCATTGAGAAGCTAATGAGAAATAGGATGAAAAAAATCAGAGAACATTTTGCTGATGATGATGAGCAAGCTCAAAATAATGGGGAATAATTAACGACACCTTTAATACGGTTCCTAATCCACTGTTTGGTGAGGGGAATTCCAGAAAGTACGTTTCTTTGACATTTACGTAATGCTAAACTAAACTCCAGCCCCTCCACCCAAAAATAAAGTGTTGCATATTTTTTAAGTGTAAAAAATACTGAATATTCTTCACCATATTAGGGATTCTAAATCACTTTACCGCATCAGTTTTAGCTAGAATAGTTTTTACTTCGTCCTTCCCAAATAGATACCATAAATCAGGGTGATAACTGACCGAGAAACTGAGAAATGACAACAGTCATCATTGAGCGGAAAAGATTCGGAAAATTATCAAAAATTTATTCAAAATTTCAAGAATTTACTTTTGAAGGCAGACAAATTCAAGATTTAAATGAGAATTTGTATTATTTTTTATTATAAGAAATATGTTTTGAAATTTTCTGCTGTGTGGGATGTTTTTGCTGAAACAGAATCTTCAAAATAGGTCTGACACTTTTCGTTTGAATCGTTCTCGATATTCTTCTTTTGCTCGTCAATCCCCTGCCGAGCCCGAGCCTCCACTATATTTCACGTCCGGCTCTCCATTTGCCATGACGTCTGCTTATCAGATACGTAGTTTTGTACTGGGACAAGTCGGACTCATTCTGCTTATTTCCCGTCACAATCAGTATAAAAAATTTCAATTTCGCCAATATTAATTTAATTCATCACGACTTCTCTGTTTATCAAAAAACCGTATTCGAGCCCCGAAAAAGTTAATGAATGTCCAGTAGACAACCACCGTCGTATGGATACGTATTTTAAAATAACAGTTGTAAACTATGATTCTATATAGCTTCAATTTCCTCTCCCAGGAGTAACTTCGCAGTCCGGCTGTAGCCCTAATGCCGATTGGCCTGACATTTCTCGATCAGGTCGATCATGACATCTATTTTCTGCTTGTAATTTTTCTGCTGAGCGGACCTTAAACTTTTGCTACGTGTCAGATCCGGGTCTTCTCGTGCCAGGTCTCCTCCTGTCAGCGATCCTGATTTGTACTTGGGTATGGACTTGGACAGCTTGGACTTATTCGGCTCATTCCCGAAACCAATAAATACCGATAATTCGAATATCAAAGATATACTTTTCATTCAGGACTTTTATGTCTAAAAAAACAACGTCTTAGGGGGCCTGCCATCCACAGAACAAATTGTGTTAACAGCATCAAATAGTGACGTTTTTGCGATATTGGAGACTAGCGGTTTTCTAACTGGGATACATGGTAAACGTAAAAATAGGTACCGGGTTAACATAAACATAGGAAGTGGCGTGATTACAAAAGTGACACTATATGAAGTTAGACAATGTCCAGTAGGGAGTCGCCGTATTATAAAACATTTTTTTATGATTGTTATAAACCAGGATTCAGTAAAGCTAAATCAATAGTTCAATTTTTTAAAACGTAAAACCTTTATTAATTGTGAATGTTATATCTATACTGCAAACGAATTAACAAATCTAAGCAAATGCGTTTCTTCAGTTTTTTGTACCAATACATTGGATTACTTTGGATAAATAAATAATTTTATCGAAAAAAAGTGTTATGACTTAATTCTACAAAATTATTTCTTTGTTGATATTTTTTTCCATACAAACAAATACTTGATTGTTAAAAATGCGAAAATTATTGAGTCAGCGAAATGATTTCTTGTGAGCTAAAAATTAGTTTATTTATATCTGCTAATCAGAAGCGACAAAAGGTATAAAAAAAACCTTTCCGGGGTACTGCCGAAGCCATTATCTACCCGCTAAAAATAATGTAGTATATATAAAAGAAGATGAGTTAATTTCAGAGAAGCTCAGTCCATGTTTGTTTCATTGATATTAAAATGTCTCACAGTTGTCAATCGTAGAACATGGCGCGAAACTCAAAGTGAGTAAGAAAGCGAACTCGTGACACAGGGACTCTTTTCATAACCAATAGGGGCAGCACCGGCCTGCCTGCACTTTAAAAAGTGGCCATGTTCGATCGACCAGTGTATACTATCGTGAAGAGGGGCTAAGCGAAGCTCACACGACGCAGCAGCGCAACTAGCAGCGGCGCGAAGCAGTACTGGACTAATCGCCGTGGCAGATTTAACCAACCCTGCGACACCAAGTTCCTAGCAACCGCGCAAGGCTTGGCGGCGAGGCAGCCATGCGGTGGCAAAGTTGCTAGGCAATCGTTCATGGGCAATAGCAATGACAGCCTTGACACTAAAATGCAGAGTTTTGAAAGAAAGGGAAGTGAAGGAAGAACGAGCAGACGCAAAACTGTCACTTGCGTTTTTTCGCGATGCGACCAGGCAAAGGCGTGTGTTCTGTTTCATAAGCAAAGTTTAGTGAGACTGTTTAAGACCCCTTCTACACCTTGAATTCGGAAAACACCCTCCTTATAGCCCCACGTAGCCTAGTTAAGCCGGACGGCGTCAGTGCAAGCTTGGGTAGCCATTTTGATTCAGTGGGTCTCTGTGGGGTAATCGTCGGTAGTTTCGGTCCAGAGACAGGTAGTTGATTTGCTTTTATGATATTTTAAAGGGTTTGATACATTAGGTCTCAGAAAGTTTGCCTTATAGAATATAATTTAATACTTATTCCACCAACACGATTTTCCCTGGCGGACCGAAGGAACCGAAAGGAGCCTCTACAAAGGATCCTTTACAAAGTACCCGTAAAGACCCCATTAAGTCCCCATTCGGTTCCTTTTTGAAAGACTCAAAAACTGTTGAAATTCGGATTCCACGTTAAACTTTCTATTAGCTTAATTTTAATTTCTAGGAATTTAATTTAATTTTAATTCTACTCAGATGAATACGTCCCAAAATTTCCTCTAAAAACAACATATCTCGACATCTAGATATACTAATTAATTAAACAAAATTTTATTTTCATTCATAGGACTTTAAATTTAGGATTGTTATAATCTTTCGAATGTTCTGACTTTGTAGTTAAGTATTTAATATTTAAACTAATCATTTTTTAAGTTGACGGTGTTTGAATGATTTTATTTTCAAAATTAAAAAAATGTTTGGTTTTCGAAGTATAATTTGTAATGTTGACAATTCTCTATTCCATAAATCAAAGATGGTACACTTAATTCCAGAAGATTTGTGGAGACCCCCAACAGAGCCGGAAGTTTTACTATAAATGTGAGTTCATTTTTTGTTCAACATCATTCAGTTTTCTTTTTCACTGTAAACTTTTCTGCAAAAATGGGGAAAGAACCCTCCTTGGATCTCTTGATAGTTTGTGCAGTTTAGGCCAAGGAATTGTGTTCTCATCTGAAGAAAATATAGATGAGGTGGAATTATTTTACAAGGGGAAGGCCTGAGGATAGAAATTTACATCGAGTTCGTGTGAGAATAATTCGAAAAATTATTTTATTTAATTCGAATTGTGTAACGGCTTTTTGCAAATAGAGCCAAATTTAGAAAATAATAATTTTAGAAAATGGCGGTTACCTTCACTGACTCACTAGTATTACCAACGTGGCACATCTTTCACTCAGCAATGATGGCCTTATGGTAGCGTTTCTGTTTGGGACTCCGCTGCTGTGGGCTTTTAATCTTTTCGCCAGAATTTTTGTTTACTTAATAAAATAATATTAACTACTATTATACGTTCTAATTAATTATTGATAAATTAATAACATATAATCACTAATAGTTACCTTCTATTATTTATTATCAATTATAATTATAAAAATATATATCATGAATTATAAATAATTACTAATAAATCAACTTTTACATTCTCATTCATAAGTGTAATGTAATCGTCCAAATTTTCGATCTCTGTTTTTAATGGATCTTTACGTTTTAGCACTTACAGAATGCGAAAATCATAAAGTTTGGTCCGTGTCTGTCTGTCTGTATGCCTGCCTCTACGTCTTTATATCTGTATGTATGGTTACCTGAATGTTGTAGCCAGGCTCACTTTCGAAGGATTTCTCCAATCGAGTCCGCATTCGAAAAACTTTTAAAGGTCCCGAAAGAGAAGGTTTAGTTCGTTAATCAGACATTTCCAACCAAAATTAAAAAATTTAGAGAATTTTCAAAAATTTAGATTTTTGTTCAATTTTTCACATTTTTGTCCAAGTTTCTTATGGATAGGTAGAAGACTTTCAAATTATCAGAACAAAATTTTTAATTTCGATAAAAATTAGACCAGTTATATACTTTTCAAAAATTAAAAAATTTTCAAAAAATAGAAAAAATTATTTTTCTCATAGATCTAAAAATTAATTCAAAATTTTCACTAGGTACCAAAGATATGTAAAAACTAGTCTAGCCGAATTTTTCGACTAGCCCACAATAAAAAAACTAGAGCTTTTTCCAAATTTTAAACCAAGATTTTTTTTATTTTCCGAAATTTTTATCAATGTCTCTAATACGTGACAAAAATACTCGCAAATTATCCAACTGACATTTTAAATTTTGAAAACAATTTAAAAAGTTATATGATTAATTTCAATAATTAAAAAATAGATAAAACTGCTTTGCTGACAAATAAATTAATAAATAAACCTTAAGAGACATTTTTCATAGATATTAAATATATTTGAAAATTATACCCATAACATTTTTCGATAACAACAAAATTAAATAAAAAAGTCATTATTTTCAAAATCACGAATTCTAAGAGATTCTTAAGTTATATTAGGTAACATCTTTTTTAAATCCAGTTCGATGATTTTTAATATCTTTTTCGAATTCTTCGACTTTTTTATTCCGAATTAGTTCTCCTGATTATTACATTCTCATTCATTCATGAGAGTGTAATGTAATCGTTCAAATTTCCGGTCTCTATTATTTAACGGATGTTTCCGTTTCGGCACTCACGGAGTCCAAAAATAATAAAATTTTCTCGGTGTCTGTCTGTATGTCTGTCTGTACGCCTGTATGTATGATTACCTGAAAGTTGTAGCCACGCTTACTTTTATAGGATTAGTCGAATCGAATCAGCCTTTGATAAACTTCTTGAGATTTCCAAAATGAAGGCTAAGTTCGTTAAGCAGATATTTCCAACCAAAATTTAAAAACTTAGAGCATTTTCAAAATTAATTTTTTTTATTTTAGAAATTTTTCTAAAAGTTACGGAAAGATGGGTAGAAGACTTGCAAATTGTACAAGTAAAATGTTCAATTTCGATGAAAAATAGAAAAGTTATATATTTTTAGACATTTCTAAAATGTTCAGAAAAACAGAAAAAAATATTTTTTTGTAGATAAGGAAATTTCATTTAAATTCTTCATCAGATATGAAATATACTTAGAATATGTTGTTTTTTTAATTCTTTGTGTGATTGCTCTGGGTAACACGTGGGTGTTTTTAAAGCGACAAAATCCTGGAAAGGAACGCAATTTTTTCTGTTTGTAGTGAATAAACGTAGAAAAAAGTAGCCGTAATATTTAAAAAGAAATATTTTCAAAACTGGACTCACTTAAAGAAAATCCGTAACATGTATCAAATTAAATTCGATAATCTTTCAAATAATGAAAGAAACTTTCTCGAAAAGTTCATGAGCACTACAATGATAATTTTTCAGGATAGACAAAATACGTGATGAAAATCAAATTCTCAATTTAAGCAAGGCCATGATCCTATTTTTAAAAAAAGCAGATTAAAATTCTGTGTAACATTAAAGCATTTAAAATTAAAAATTGCCTTGAACATTATGATAATTAATTTTGTAGCAAGATATGGTACAGTATTGTTGATGTGGAACGGGGTAGATAAGAAGCGTGACGCGATTTTGAGTCAAGCATCAGGGACAGAATATTTCAAGTTGTCTCATTGGACTTTTATTTTTGTAATAGATATTACGAAAATATGAAATAATTTCTGAAAGGATTTTAAAGTTATTTTTCAAGTATTTTTTTTAATACAATTGCAATAATTATGTTCGTATTTACAGGTAGATACCATTCGACCTGCATAAGGGATTTCTTCCGCCTTCAGGCAACGAAACATGAAAAGGGCCGACCTGAAAACGAGAACCTCTTCCTCGCGATCGACCACATCTATTCCTATATTTTGGGAACCCAAGTATCCCCTTAAAACTTTAGCCTTCACTTCATTATTAATGTACGAGGTAAATGCATAAAGAACATCCATGATTGATCTGTCTTTTTTAGAAGCTAACTGATTCTTATGGTTAGGTTTTTCTGTTAGTACATCTCCTTCCATGAAAGAGGTCAAGTTAATCAAAATGATATAGCTAAATAGTAAGTATCCTTATATGAATTTAGAATGAAGATTGCTTTAACCTTCCTCCACTCTACCGGAGTGTTTTCCATTATTAAGCATGCTCAAAAGATGTTTCACAATAGACCCACCAAGAACTAAACTCCTCCCTGAGTTAATTCAGGAAATACTTTATCATCTCCTGCAGCTTGAATGGTTCAAATTTTTTAACTACTCTTCCAATTTTTTAGAGAGTGACAATAGCTACTTTCTAATCTCTCATTCTCGTTCTAAAAGTTAGTCCTCCTGATGGGTTTGACTTATAGGTTGCGTTTTCATCTGTGTAAGTATTTTGTATCTCATTATTATACCTTGTTAAGGTTGTCCTGTAGAAGTCTGTACTTCCAATTTTTGGCTCTTTTAAAAAGTCGTCGAGTTCACTTTTTTAGGTCCTTTATTCTAGGATTCCACCATGGTGCATCAATGTCTGTTTTCTCAATACGAAGAGGACAATGGTACTTGTACAATTTATTCATACATTTTTACAGGGCTTGAAAAGCAGATTCTATTTGTTCGATTGACTTGACTCTGCCCAGTATAGCACCTAAGCTATAAGTATTTCGGGTTGTTGCTTTAATTCTCTATACCTTAAAATATCAGGTCTACGAATGTCAAGGCGAAGTATATCTGTCTATTGCCCAGTAGAAACGTATCCGATGATACATACCGTTCCTTGAACAATTCGCCAATATTTATTGAATTGAAGGTTAAATCAATTACATCCAGATGTCCAGATGTCGCGAAGGTAGGTCTCTCCCTCTCATTCAACAAAATTAAATCAGTAGTTAAGAGGTTACCTAATAAAAACTTACCCCTGTGGTTGGTATCTTTACTACCTCAAGTCGAATAATGTGCATTAGCATCACATCCAATAAGCAATTGAAACTCCGGATTCTATAAATTGGTTTTGTTAAATAAAAAAGTCAGACATTTTTTTGCAAGGTAATACTTTTCAAAAAACTTCATTTTATCCTAATAAACATTTCTTTCGCTTCAAGTTTGGTCTTACTCAAAATTCCCTCGATAAACGAAGCGTTTGA
>NC_046666.1:30011013-30041318 GCF_010883055.1 Belonocnema kinseyi
TTTTCGAAAACTGATTTTCAAGCCATCAGGGGCCAACTCGAGCGGCCTGAAGCGGCCAGGCAAATTTTATGCGTGGTTATAGAATCCGGAGTCTCAATTGCTATCCTTTCATGCAGCAGTAGCCTAAGAGACTTTTCCGTTCCTCAGTTGGTAGCTCCTGGGAATCAAAAGGTGGGTATGATCAACGAATCACCATAGTTTGGGCGCATCTCCCCTAACTGGTGGCCAATCTTTATTGCTACTAAGTCTCTAAAACAGAACTCTGGTAATCCAAAAAATTCAGTATCGCATCTGACATTAAGTGATGCCATAGGTGTTTCTGTGCTACTATCATATGTCCCTGATCCGTTCACGTTACTTTAGCCCTGAATTTTCGTCTTGCAAGCCAAATATTCTTGTATTAAGGCAAAAGCTGTTTTTTCCAGTATCAAGAGTCTGTTTAAGAAATTAGACGTTCCTTTAGAGTGATGAAGGTCCATCCGGCTTGAATCCAGACTGGACTGGGGACATCTAGTGTCCATGTTAATTTCCAGTTTTGTTCTCCACCTTTTCCGAAGACAAATCTGGTACTATGTCTATGGTTGTGACCTTGGTTTTTGAGAGAATCTTTATATTGATCCTTTCCAACTCATAGTGAGGCCTGCTGACGATCTTCATAAAACTCTTGATAACTCCTGGCTCTGCATTTATTACAAGTTGGGTAGCTGGTTGAGGCAAGTGCATGATTTAAAATTGCGCTGTTAGTAAAATGAAAATGCCTACGGAATACGTGAACAAAAATTAATCAACCGGATGTGATTTTTCGGTCATTCTTTCTGTCGTCTCTACTTTTTGAAAAAAGAGTTCCAAATTCATGATAAAGGTGGTTACATAAATATCGACTTGGCCATCTTTTGGTTTTCTATCTCAAATCAACGGCTTAGAGTTCTGAGCTGCGACAATTATTTTTCATTTTCTGGATCACAATAATCTTCTTTCATTTGATTAAATTTATGCTCTTGAATTTTATTTGCTGTGCGAATTTTAGGCTTCTTCATATCTTTGACATTCCGTAAACACTTCTCATAACGATATTTATACTCTGATTTATCAATGCTTGATAAACCTGGCATATCAAAATATTTCATCATAGATGTTTTTGATGATTTCAAATGGAACATTTTCTAATTAGAAATCTAAAATATTTTTAAATATAATTTTAAGATAATTTATGCTGCTTTAATTTGACATTCAAACGTAAGTAAATATTTCAAGTAAAATCTATTGAATTTGGATACTAAATGTTTAATTTTTTTTAAACAAATTATCTTTTAAATACTGCTGCTAGTTCCACGGATTCCACATTTTCAATACTATAAATTGAAGAATGAAGCAAAAAATTCACGAATTTTCAAAATTATATCATTTTAATCAACCCTAAGCTAGAAAAATTAATTTATGGATGGAAATTTTTGTTTTTAAATCTCTTTAAATATTCTTTGAAAAATTTGTTTAAAACATTTTTAACTCTTTCCGCAAATCCAATAAAAATTTTATTAGTATCTTGAAACTCAACATTTTTCTGCAATTTTTTTAAAATCCTACAAGATAAAAAAATTTACCTAAAATCTTCCAACTTCTTTTTGAAAAATTTTAATATTCTTTTTTAAATTAATTTGAAAAAATATTTGTAGTTTTTCTAGGATTTTTATTTAAAAAATGTTATTAACTTCAAATCCGTAGAATGCTTTTAGACTTTTAAATTTTTTGTTCGAAATCTTCAAAAATTTAGGTTTTTTTCAAATGTTTTTAAATCTTTTAAAAAATTTTAAATGTATCTTAAAGTTCCACAAATTTTTCCTGAATTAATAATTATACGATTGTTATTGATTATCAAAAATTTATTTTGCAAACCTTTTTAAATATAAAAAACAGTTTAAAAAATTTTCGTTGTAATCTTAAGAATATTTTTTACTTTTCTAAAACCCTTATTTGATTTGTGTTTTATTACAATAGCAATAGTTCTTTTGAAAGCGTAATTTTTTTAATTTGTATAGAAACTGTAAATATTCTACAAAAATTGACAGTAAAGTACAATTTGAAATGTTGATGCAGATTCGAAAATCATTGGTTGTAAAAATTTTTATTTTTTTGCTTGAATTTTTACATTTCTACAATAAACTATAAGTATTTATAACATAATTTTAAGTGCAGTTATCCAAATTTCAAATTTTCGTGATTTTTTTGTTTGTAAAGATTTTTAACATTTTAAAATACTTTACGTAAGAGTAAAAGTGTGTTTATTACATCATAAAACATCCAAATTGAAAAAAAATGTAAAATTCTGTAGCTTTTTGTCATATTCGGTTCCTAGATAATTTTTTTAAACTTAAGGTATTTGTAAGAAAGGAATTGAGCTTTTCCAAGACAAGATAAAATAACCTTACTTCGCAAAAAGTTTGAAAAAATTGTTTGATGAACTCACTTATCAGGACTTCAAATTTAGAAGTTTTCTAATATAGCTGCTGAGTATTTAATTTTGAAGGTCGAAGAGTTTCAACGTGTTAATTGTTATAAAAAAAAAAAATTATTGTTTTTTTGTTTGTTTAATCATTCAGTCAATAAGCTATAATTTTTAGCTATGTGCTATATACTTCAAGTTGCTCATTCTTGTACAAACATCGTTTAGAATGTTGACAAATTTCTCGAAGATTCTTGAATAGCCCCCCCCCCCCCCCTAAGCGCGAATTTATACTATAAATATTGGTTCAATTTTTTCCACCTCTACTCAGTTTTTAAATCTGCGCCTGTATACTTTCCTCTGAAAATGGGGGGGAAATCCTGCTTGAATCTCCTGATAGTCTCTGTGGTTTTGGTGCAAGGAATTGTGGTCTCATCTGAAGAAAATATAGGTGAGTTTGAATGCTCTAATATGCAATTTTTTAAAAGATTGACAAATTAGACAAATTATAAAAAATATGGAATTGAAGAGTAACATTTGAAAAAGTCCAGGAACCTTACTCTGATTATTTTTAAGGTGGGACAGAATACGTAATAAAAATCGATTTTTGGATTAAACAAGAAAATAATCATATTTATGGAGAAAAAATGAAGATTAAGCTTTTTTCTAGCATTATAGAATTGAAATAAAAAATTAGTTTTTATTTCATTATTAATATTTTTGTGGTAACATATGGTACAGTATTATTCACACACGTGGCACGGAGTGGATAAAAAATGTCACCCCACTTCAAATCAACCATCAGGGAGAGAATATATCAAATGTTCTCATTTGAATCATATTTATTTTAATAACATGTTTTAAATTTGTAACAAACAAATCGTAGCCAAAAAGTAAAAACAGCCTCGGAATCTTCTCAGCCATATCTCTAGGTACTTTTTCACTTTTTGAAAAAAGTAATTTAAAAAAAAATTACGTTGTTAATTAACATTTCACTATTTAATATTAAAAAAATTTGTTATAAAGAAATTATTTGTTGAAAGAATTTTCTTTGCGATTTTCCACAATTTTACATTGTATAAAGTTATGTTGCAAGAAATTCGTTTATTTTCGATGTACCTTTTTTTTAATCGCGAACTTTATGATAACTGTAGACAAATTTATAATTTGTTGTTAAGTCTTATTATTGTTTTAATAAATTTAATACGCAAATTTATTATTTGATCATTTTTTGGGCAGATAAATTGGGTTTTTTCAATCCCAGTCCCTTCAGTTTAGAACTTTGTGACAATTTCAGCAACATTCATAACTAATTCATAAATTTAATGATTTTTACACAACTTTTAATTGAAAATGCATATGTAAGGTATTTATCAAAAGAAAAATTCATTTTTCTGTCGCGAAAACTTTTTAATTAGGAACTTAATGATAATTTAGGAAAAAAATCATAATTTATTGATCAATTTCATGATTTTTTAAAACAATTTTAATAAACATGTGCATTATCGGGGCATCTGGAAAAGGAAAAATTCTTTTTTTTTCAATGTCAGATTTTAAATTGGGACCTTTATAGTAAATTCAGCAACATGCATGATTATTTGATAAAGTTAATGATTTTTTTAAGCGAATTTAATAAACAAATGCATTATTCGGACATCTGTAGACGGAAAAATTAGTCTTTCTTCGATGCCAGTCTTTTTAATTGGAAACTTCTTAATCATTTCATTTGATATTAATACTTAGTTAATAAATTCCATGATGTTTTGAACAAATATAATTAGCATATTCATTATTTAGGCATTTGTCTAAGATTTTTTTTTGAATCTAAGTCCTTTCAGTTAAAGTTTCTTAATCGTTTAATTTTTTTGATAAGGCCGCAGCATCAGGATAATTCAATTTTTTTACTAAATTTGTTTTTGAAAAAAATTTTTAATTTATCAACTATATATTAGTTTTGATGAAATCATTATGAAGTTCATAATTAAAAAGACTGATATCGAAAACAAAGGAATTTTTCCGTCGACAAATGCCCCAATGATGCATTTGTTTAATACATTTTTTTAAAGTCATAAAATTAATCAATCAATTATGAATTTCGCGAACATTTTTAGAAGTTTATAATTTAAATAGTTTCAATTGAAAAAAAGTCTTTTTTGACAAATGCCTTGCATATATGCATTTGTTTGTTAAATTTATTTTTAAAAATCATAAAAATAATCAACTAGTTAAGATAGTTGCTAAAATTGCAATGCATTAGAAATGCATGAGCATTCGCATTTTTTTTTAAATAATTGTTTTAAACAATTATATAAAACTAAAGATACTTCTCGATTCATCTCGGCATTATCTCCAAGTTTTTTTTCATTTTTTCAAAAAAGTAATTTAAAAAGAAATTATAGTGTTTATAATTTTTAGGAATTTATTTAACAATTTTGGAAAACAATTGAGAGATATTAACTGAATATATATTGCAGAGATAGATCCAGAAGTGTATTTAGTTTTTCGATAGGACATTTACTTTTATTTATAATAAAGGTTAAATAATAAAATCTATATGCTCCATAGTATATCATAAAGGTGTGTACGTGGAGGGGGTAAAACAATGTTTAAACTAAATTTTTTGCATTGGTAAAATTGTTTTTCATTTATGCTACGTCAAGTTGTTTTATATTTCAGATAGTAACTTTAATGTGTTGAATTCTTTTTTTAATTCTACGTCAAGTTATGTTATGTTTCAGTTAGTAACTCTTTTTTTTTAATTTCTGAAATAAATTCCTAAAAATTATAAAAAATATAATTGTTTGAATAATCACTTTTTTTAAAGAATGAAAAAAAACAGGAGATATTACTGAGATAAATCCATCAGTATCTTTAGTTTTTTATAGGACTTTCAGATTTATTTATAATAAAGGTGAAATAATGAAATCTATATGATCCATGGGATATCATATAGATGTGTGCGTGGAGGGGGTAAAATCAATGTTTAAACTGACTTTTTTCATTTTTTAAATTTTGTTTCATTTGTGGTTCTTCAAGGTATTTTATGTTTCAGTTAGTACCTTTTAATTGTGTTTAGAAATTATTAAATAAATTCCTAAAAATTGTAAACACTATAATTTGTTTTTTAATTACTTTTTGAAAAAATGAAAAAAACACCGGGAGATATTGCCGATATGAATCCCGAAGAATTTTTAGTTTTCGATAGGACTTTTAGTTGTATTTATAATAAAGGTACAATATTAATTAACAACGTAAGATTTTTATTGCAAAAAAGTAAAAAAAAATTGCAATCGCTTTTAAAAGCTTTAAATGTTTTAGCACTAATCTAAAGAGAATATATTCACAGAGAATCATAATTTATCTAAACAATTATGAAAAATAATCTATATATATTAAGAGAATAATGTTATAAGTAAATATAAATTTTTAAAATAATTATTATTTCAACTATAATGTATGGCGAAAAGGTGTTCAAAGGATAAAATTAAAACAAACACCGCGCTTTTCCACCATTATTCTAAAAAAATGTTGTTAAAAATAATAATATATTGTTTAAATAATTATTTTTGTTAGAAATATTTAAATTTTGCCTTTTCCAACTGAAAGGTTAGAATAGTAACAAATTATAATTTCAAAGGAAAATCGCATAAATTCTTTATTAATTAGACCATAACTTTTTTTTCATTCTTTGTTATTCTTCCCAGCTAAAACTAAATCAATGAAAAACTGTCAATGATTTTTGAACCAATAGAAAAAGATTTATTTTTTTCTTAACAGTTATATTAAGTTGTAATTTTGCATCAGACCCAGTTTTAAATTATTATTTATTCCAGAGCATAATCATTATTTACGCTAAAAAGGGTCAACAATTTTTTTAAACAAATCACAATTGTTTAGATAGATAATATTCTTTAAACTATTTAATAGAAAACTGCAATTTCAAATTTTAAGGGAATTTTCCATACACAATAAAAGGGATTTGGTGTGTCTGAATTAAAATTTATTGTCTAGAAATTATTCTTTGAATACTCCTGGAGAGGTGATTACACTTTAACTCCAAACAGTTTATAACAAGTACTACTGTTTGCAATTTTTTAAAAATATAGCTTTTACCATTCAAAGAAGACCATTCAAATTTAAGAAGACCTGGGGTTTGAGTTAAAATTGACCAAAAAAGATAGGAATTTATTTTCCTTAAAAGAAACAAATGGGGAGAGGGCTTATCACAAAAATAAAAATCTTAATAATATGCATTAAAAATAAACCAACAAAACTTCCCTGGAAAGGGGACTTGCAATGACAATAAGATAATAATAATAAATTTTATTAATTGCGTTTCACGCCAAAATGACAATTCGATAATTTTGCTCCTTGTGTGCCACGCCTGACCATAGCCGACTCGCCCTACTGGCTCTTAGGGGAATTCCCGTGAGATAGTGATGCAACGTCGCAAAGTGGGAAAAAAATTACTTTTTCGGTTCAAAATAACAAGCAGCAAGACAAATATTGACCGATATTAATTAATGCATTTAACCAATGCATTAATCAGACATTTTTCGACCAAAAAATACTGTTTCTTTGATATCCTTTTATTAAATAGAAACTTTATGATAACTTTAGAAAAATTCATAATTTCTTTATTGATCTTATAATTTTTTTAAACAAATGCCTTATTTAGGCATTTTTCGTCAAGAAAATTGTTTTTTTTTTTAATGCCAGTCCTTTTTGTTTGGAACTTCGTTGATTTTAAGGTTAGGTTAGGTTAGGTTCGCTTGGGTGATTTACTGGTTTTCTTGGTAGTAAGTAGGAGTTCAAATTATATCAAGAGAAAAGGAGTGAAATAGACACAAATTGTTAAAAGAAATCAGTGTAGGAGGGAGAATTGTTGGAAAAAGTTTCTAAAATTCTGGGGAGGACAGAAAGTGACAAGGGAGGAGGAAGTAAAGGTAAAGGTCAGTTAACAGGGAGAGTCTTGTGTGTTATGCGCAGTCCACAACGCCAATGGCAGAATTGGCAGAATCGAGAGTTAGAAGCCCTTATAAAAGGATTTGAAGAGAAGACTTTCGAAAGATTGGATGAGAAATGCGGAAGAGGGACAGATATGGACAAACAAGGTGAAGAGGTAAAAGACGAGGTAAGAAAAGTGAGACAAAAGTGGGAAGAATAGGATCAATTATGAGAAGGAGAGAAAGAAAAGGTGTGGGAATGAATTGCAAAGTATAGGAAATAGGCAGAGAGGGAATGAGGAGATTAGAAAAAGGGACATGAAACTGCTAGAAGAGAGAGTGGGCAAATTAGAACTAAGGAATGAGTCTAAGGTGGAAGAGAAAGGAATTATGAAAGAAGTGAGAAAGTGTGAGGTGGTCAAGCATAACCAAAATAAAAGGTGGCGCTAGAGACTGATTGAGGTTGAAAGAAGAATGAAAGGGTAGGGAACGTAAAATACGAGATAAGAAAAGTGAGACAAAACTGGGAAGAATGGGATCAATTATGGGAAGGAGAAAAAGAAAAGGTTTAGAATGAATTGGAAAGTATAGAAAATAGGCAAAGAGAGAATGAGAAGGTTAGGAAAAGGGACATGAAACTGCTAGAAGAGAGAGTGAGCAAATTGGAACTAAGGAATGAGTCTAAGGTTTAAGAGAGAGAAAGGAATTATGAAAGAAGTGAGAGAGTGTGAGGTGGTCAAGCATGACCAGAATGAAAGGTGACGCTTGAGACTGATTGGGGTTGAAAGAAGAATGGAAGGGAAGAGAGAGTGAAAAGGAGAAAGAACATAATAGTGAAGGATTTGAAAGTGGACTGTAAAAGAGAAGATGTAGAGATTAGGAAGGTGATGAGACATCGGCGCGCAGGTCAGAGTGGAAGTGATACGAAGATTAGAAGAGAATAAAGAGGGCAAAGAATGTATGTTTTTAGTGAACTTGAGTTGTAAGCAGGACAAATATAATGTTATGGAGAAAAAGAAGTTGTTGAAAGGAAGAAATGAAAGAATCGAATTCGGAAAAAACAAAAATCACCAGATTTTGCGCTTATTTTGGGCTTCCGAATGCACGCGACAATTCAAAACCTAGCCCATTTTCAAAAAACCACTGCCTCGCGGAAAATAAAATCTGCAAAACACAAAATGTACCACATTTTGGGCTTATTTTGGGCTCTCGAATGCAGCAAATCAAAGTTCAGAAAACCTACCGCTATGTACAAAAACACTAACCAATTAGTAAAATTTTAAACCTCGATATTGGCAATTTTGAAGAGCCTAAAAATTAGAGACACCATTGATACTCGAAAATTCCCAAAAAGATTAATTTTCTACAATTTCATATCTACAAGGCACAGAGGGGTTGATTTTAGACGTTAAGGGTTGGAGCCCAAAAATCGGTGTGTATATTTTTGAGAATCATGAGAATCAGCGACTCCATTGAGAATGGAAAATTGGAAAAAGATGATATTTTTACAATTTTATATCTACGTAGCAGAGAGGGGTTAATTTTAAATGTCAGAGGTTGGAACCTAAAAATCGGATATGATTAAATATTAGTTAGATATGACTATGCAGATATGATATCTACGTAGAAGAAATAATCTTTTTCGGAATTTTAAAGCGTTACTACTCGGAGAGAAATTTCAATAGATTAATTCACCGAAGCATTTAATTTTAGAGCAAACATTTTACGTGATTTAATGTCTCGGACTCTGTGATCTAAAAGCATAGACTTCGAGTCTTGAGGTTAAAGGGGCGTGGCTTCACACCTGAAACTTGTTGCAACGGTTTCAAAATCTGAATCCTCCACCAAAGCGAAATAAAATTAAGAAGTAGTTCCGTGAAGGCACTTGAAACTTATACTGCGTAGAGTCTCAAAATTCATGGGTTCATCAAAAATACCAGCACCGATTTTTGGGCTTTAAGCCTTAACGTTAAAAAACAGCCACATCTTAACAGGCAATCTTGACCACGTCGATATATCTTTGTAAAAAAATAATCTGTTTGAGAATTTTCCAGTGTGAGTAAAGTATCTGATTTTTGGGCTCCTCGAAAATAGCCACTCCAATTTTTCGGCTCCAACACTTAACGTCTAAAACCAACCCCTCTCTACCACGTAAATATAAAATTGCAAAAAAGAATCTTTTTGAAAATTTTCCAATGTGAATGGAGTCTCTCAATTTGTGCTCCTCGAGAATAGCCACTCCAGTTTTTTGTCTCCAACCCTTAACGTCTAAAATCAACCCCTCTCTATCACGTAGATATAAAATTTAAAAAAAAATCATTTTGCAAAATTTTTCAATGTCAATGGAGTCTCTCAATTTGGGCTCCTCCAAAATACCCACTCAAATTCTTTGGCTCCAACCCTTAACGTTCAAAATCAACGCCCCTCTACCACGTCGATATAACTTTATAAAAAAATAATCTTTTTGAGAATTTTCTAGTTATAGTGGTGTCTCTGATTTTCGGGCTCCTCAAAAGTTCCTTTCCGAGTTTTTGGCTCTAACCTTTAACGTATAAAATCAACCCCTCTCTACTACGTAAATATAAAACAGTAAAAAATAATCTTTTTGAAAATTAATAATGTGAATGGAGTCTTTGATTTTGAGCTCCTTGAAAATACCCTTTTCAATTGTTTAGCTACAACCCTTAACGTCGGAAGTCAACCCCTCTCTACCACGTAGATATACAATTGTAAAAAAAAATCTTTTTGAAAATTTTCCAGTGTCAATGGAGTCTCTGATTTTTGGGCTCCTCGAAAATAGCCACTCCAATTTCTGGCTACAACCCTTCACGTCTAAAATCAACCCCCCCCCCCCCCCCCCCCCCCCGCCCCTGACATGTCGATATAACTTTGTAAAGAAACAATCTTTTTTAAAATTTTCCAGTGTCAGTAGAGTATCTGATTTTTGGGCTCCTCGAAAATCCCTACTCCAATTTATTGGCTACAACCCTTAATATCTAAAATCAACTGCTTTCCACCATGTACATATAAAATTGTAAAAAAAGAGTATTTCTGAAAATTCCCCAATGTCAATTCAGTCTCTGATTTTTGAGCTCCTCAAAAATAGCCACACAAATTTTTTCAACCCCCCCCCCCTCCCCCGCCTCTGAAACGTCGATATAACTTTGTTAAAATTGATAAAATTTTTTATAAATAAATAAACTTTTTTCAAATTTTCCAGTGTCAATAGAATATCTGATTTTTGGGCTCCTCGATAATACCCACTCCGATTTTTGGCTCCAGCCCTTAACGTCGATATAACTTTGTAAAAAAATAATCTTTTTAAGAATTTTCCAGTGGTAGTAGAGTATCTGATTTTTTTGCTCCTCGATAATACCCACTCAAATTTTTGCCTCCAGCCCTTAACGCCTAAAGTCAACCCCCCTCTACCACTTCGATATAACTTTGTAAAAAAATAATCTTTTTGAGAATTTCCCTGTGTCAATTGTGTCCATGATTTTTGGGCCCCTTAAAAACACCCTTTCCTATTTTTGGCTCCAACTCTTAACGTCTAAAATCAAGCCCTCTCTACCACGCAGATATAAATTTGCCAAAAAATAATCTTTTAATGTATTTTCCAGTGTCATTGCGGCGGTTATTTTTGTAAGAAATAGGAGTGAGAAATAATAACGCTTAAAAGTAGCATGTTACTATTTTGTAAGTAAGTTCCATCTATGTAGATATCGACTTTTGTTCAATACGTGTTTTCATTGGAGGATATTGTTTTTTTTATATAAGAGTTAAGTTTGCAAAAGCGATTGATTTGACATTGGAGAATAATGAGAGAACACAACAATTAGGCAGACAAAAGTTCCAACAGTTAATGTATACAATTTTTGATTTTAGTCTCCAGTTTTGTATTCGGATACAAATGCGGGGGTTGTTTTTGTAACGATTAGGGGTGAACAATAATTTTTCTCCATAGTTATGCTTTAAAAATATCGTGTTCATGGATTATAAGGGTTTTTTTATCTTCATTTTTTTATTTTTTTAAATACGGTTGTGCACCGCAGGGGGCTGCTTTTTAAAATAAGCGTTGATTTTACAAAAGTGTTTAATATCACATTTGTAAGTAAAAAATAGCAAAAAATCTAGCCTAGTCATTTTTTAAATACTTTTTTTCATTAATGAGAATGGTTTTTTAAATAAGGGTTGACTTCACAAAAACGAATCACGGCTCACTGTGAAGCAAAAAAATAGCAAAAAAATCTAGCCTAGTCATTTTTTTAATACTTTGTTTTAATACTTTTTTTCATTACAGGGGGTAGTTTTTTAAACAAGGGTTGACTTTACAAAAGCGAATTGTGAGGGTATTCATTACCCCATGTGCTAACAGTAAACAAAAAGTGATTTCTTTTTTAAATATTTACAGAATATTTTTGTGACTTTTGATAAATTTCCAACATAAGTTTATCATCTGATGTGAAACAAAAAAAAAATTATTTATTATTGCATACTTTCTTGTTTTTTTAGATGACAGAATATTGAAGAATATGATATTTTATATGACCTTAAAATCAAGGTTTCTTTTTGCAAAATAAATACCTTTTTGAAAGCATCAAGATCACAGTAATTCTTTTTTCTTAATGTATGGTATCCAAAACATGTACTTTTTCCGGGGTTTCTTTCCAGACATTTTTTTTTACTATTTTAGTTTAAATAAATAGCTATAATACCAATTTTTCGGCTAAAAACATACTTTAAACTAAATTAGATAATTTTTGGGTGCAAAAATATTATATACCGGCTGCGCAAAAATCATTTGAATGCGTTGGGGTATTAATTACCCAGTGTGTCAGTTACATATATTGGTACAAACAGTGTCCGTGAAGGGTTGCAGTGCGCGCGCTAACATTAAACAATCGGATTGCCGGCGCGATGCAAGGGTATTTCAAAACCGCACCTATTTTGTAAGCTGATACAAATGACCTACATAAATCTTTCGTCCAGAAATTTGCAAGTTACTCGGTAGCGTATTTATTTTCTCTTCCACCCGCTTTTAAGTGAATTTTATCAACATAAGGTACATATTATCTTACACTGAAATGTTTACACAGGAATCCCCGTGAAACAGTGATGCAGGGTCGTAAACCTAAATGTTCAGCTGTCCCTCTTCAGCGTCCGCGCTTACAAAAAAGATCAAAACTATCTCTATTAGAGCTCATTCGACGCGTAATTTAATAAGCTTTCATACGATTTTTAAGAAAAGTTTCTCGTTCCTTTTGGATTAAGTAGTCACTTTGCAAATTCAGCAATGATTTTTATCAGCTCTTTCACTGATCGTACCGGAAATTTTCGTATTGGAGTGAATATTATAGTATATGAGCACAGAATATTTCGGTAAAGCAAATAGAAACGATATTAATATTTCTTCATTTTATTTCTTACTTGTTAAGGTACACTTATTTTATAATTTTTAACACAAAATTGGCTTAAGTCTACGCCACCTTTAAATTGCCATGATTTAAAAGCATTGGTCAATTAATATTTAGAAATGTAATGCGATTTTATTGATTATAAGTGAGAATTCATCACTCAGCTAACCAATTTTTTAAAGTATTTTCTTGAAATGAAAAAATAAATTGAAAAGGGCCAGCAACACCATTTGTTGCTTTTAGCGCGCGGATTTTAAATTATATAAATATTAAATGTTATATTTATAATAAATAATGAGTATGAAATGCTTTAAAAGTAATTTATTAATCCTAAAATAGAATTTTTGAGTGACCAATGAAAAAATGTTGTTATTTTATTAAAATTAAAATTATTTTTCGAAAAAAAGATCCTACTCCTTCTTCATTCCATTGGAAATCGAACCACAAAACTTTCCAGTGGGCACAAAATTTGGCGACGTCTTTACGACATCGTTACGACATATTTACGAGAACTTTTCGACATCCTATGTTCATTTCGTTAAGTCGCCTTTACGATGTCGTAAATATGTCGTATGTTCTGACGATGTCTTCAAGATATCGTGAAAGTAACGCTAATGTTTAGCTAGGTGTTAATGGTACCAGTTATTATTTTTAAGAAATATGTTATATCATTAGAGATAGTACTTTACCGACCATGTAAAACCCTCCAAAATATGAAGGCAAAAAAAGTTTTTAATTTTGACTTGGGAAAAAAATTTTAATTTATTTTTAATAACTTTATTGATTTCATTTTAGGTCAAATAGTTGCGAATAAAAAAATTAAAAATTAAAAACTTGACAGAGACCAGATTAATCATTGAGCTAAAAAAATGCTTTCTTTCTCTGAACTCGGAATTCACAATGTCTTTTTAATTAAAAGCGAATTAAATTTTTATCTGTCTTTTTAAACTCTTATTTTAGGATTAACAAATTATTGTTAATGCATTTCCTAATCATTATTTATTATAAATAGCACATTTGAATATCGACACCATTTAAAATCAGCCCGCCAACGGTAACCAATCGTGTTGCCGGCGCGACGCAAGCGCAGTTCAAAAAGTTTCCAAGATTGGGAGCACTGATATGAATAAGCCTTTATATTTACAAATTCGCTACATAACCTGAAAATTATATTTATTAATTCATTTGATAAATAGGTTCTTTAGGAATAGGCTCAATTATAATTAAGATACTTTCGAACCCCAAGTTTGGTATCATTTAGAGCTCATTTATCGTTTTGTGTTCCTTTTCAGCAAGTGGGGGGGCATTTTTGTTGCAGCTCCTTTGGATCCAAAAATGGGTTCCAATGGAAACTTCAGTTTTCTCTAAGAAACTAAGAGAATAATTTGTATACTTTTTGCAGAGGCGTCGTCACCTTTTCTTCTTCGTCAAAAGCGTGCATCTACTGAATCATCTTCAGTTAAAACTGATCGCTGGATACCTTCCCGGGAGCGTAGCTTGATAACGAAGCCCGAATTTCGGAAAATACCGTCAGTGCATCCCACTCTTGAAGTAGGGATGTACGAACCTCCTAGATGGGACAAGCCCCTTCTTCCCGGTATGGTCCGGATTTACCATGGTAACAACGAGGTTGGCATTGGTGTTGTAGCGCACGATGAAACCTTCGTAACGAAAGCTCATTACTTTTATCCCAGTATGCAACCGGAGGAGTTTCATGTTGAATTCCGTGGTGATGATGGAGAGACAGTTAGTCGCAATATAGAAAAGTATAGGCCGAATAAGTATTACTTTAAAAACGACGAAAAGCCTTGGGGGCCTAACGATGTTTGCATGGCTTACACTTTAGGTGCATTGAAAAGGGCACCAGCTGTTTCCGTACCTCTTAAAGCATCAAAACTCTTCACAAAAGAACAAATTGAGTGGATTGGTTCAAGAACAGGATGTTTAGATGGATTTTGAGCCACAGAATTTTCAGGATTCATGTAATTAAAGAAACTCACGGAATTCATGGAATTCACAAATTCAATGGAATTCAAGAAATTCATTAAAATTACAGAATTCATGGAATGAAAGGAATTCACAACATTTATGACATTCATGAAATTACGGAATAAATGGAATTTAAGGAATTTAATGAATTCGTTGAATTCACCGAAATCAAGGAAGTCACTTGATTTGCTGAATTGACGGAATTCATCGAAGTTATGGAAATCAGGAAATTCTCGGAATTCACGGAATTCGCACATTCACAGAAATCACGGAAATGAAGAAACTTATGAAGTTCACAGAATTCAAGGAATTTGCAGAATTAATGGAATTCAAGAAAATCCCAAAATTTATGGAATTCACAGAATTTGTGGAATTCATGGAACACTTTTAATGTATGCGATTCACAAATTTCACAGAATTCAGAAAATTCGTGGCATTCGCGGATTTCACTGTAATCGCTATAATTAAGGAATTAAAAGAATTCCTTTAACACCCGGAAATCACTAAAATCATGCGATTTCCAAGAATTCGCAGGATTCACGGAATTCCACTAATTAACGGAATTTGTAGAATTCATGGAAATGAAGGAATTCACGAAATTGATAGAATTTTCGGAATTCGTGTAACTGAAGGAATTCGCGGTATTCATGGAATTCACGAAATTCGCGGATTTAAAAAAAATTGAGGAATTCATGGGATTCATGGAATTTGCGGAATTCTCGTATTTCATGTGATTAGTGGAATTCACGAAAGTCAAGGAATTTTTGGGATTCCATGAATAGCATACATTCCTTGATCTCCGCGATTTCATTGAATATTATTAACTCATTGAATTTCAAGAATTTCGTGAATTCTGTAAATTCTACTACTCTTTGAAGTACATGAATTAGATGAATTCCTGAATTGCGTAAATTCCCTAAATTGCATGAATTTCATGTATTCCATGAAAAACATCAATTCCGTGATTTCCATGAATTCCGTGTGAATTCAACAAATTGCTTGAATTCTGTGAATTGCGTGAATTCTGTTGATTCTGTAAATTCCTGGAATTTGTTTCATTCCCTAATTTTTTGTGAATTTTTCGAACTCCATGAATTCTGTAAATTATTTTCATTCCGTAAATTCCATGAACTTCGTAAATATTATAAATACCGGGAATTCCATGAATTCTTTGAATGTCGTGAATTCTACGTAATCCGCGCATGCCGTAAATTCAGTGAATAGCATGAATTCCGTAAATTTTGAGAATTCCATGAATTCCGTTAACTCCATGAATTCCGCTAAATCCATCAAATCCGTGAAATAAACTTCCAATATATGTAGTGCAAATTTACAACATACGTTTTTAACAATGTACAGTTCTTTGAAATATGAAATTAACCAGTTTTGTAGATTTATTTTTTAAAAGGTGACACAGAATTTTTTGCAACCATGCCAAGGGTCAATCAAAAGTTACGACACACTGCCATGGGGAAGGGAATGAACAAGATTTGTAAGAATTTGTGTGTGTTTGTTGAAAGATCATTCTTTTTATTTAAAAAGTCTGCTTTTTTGGTTTAGAATTTATTATTATTTATTTAGTTGCAATTTGAACTAGTTTGTCAAACTTTTCTTTTATTGAGTGAAGAATCATCTATGTGGTTTAAAATGTAATCATTTTCTCACAAATTCATTTTTTTGTTGTTGTTGCAAATAAATATTTTCAACTGGAAATTTAACTATTTTTTTAAGGTTAAAAATTGATTATTTTTCATTCAAAACTCAACTCTCTGATTGAACTTGAAGTATTACCTGCTGTTTTTAAAGGATTAAAAAATTAAAAATTAGAAGCGTTTCAAATCTACAATTTTGGATGAAAACCGTTTTAGTTTATCGAGCAAGAATATCAATTATAATGATTTTTCTAAAATTAAACCATACATTAAGGATTGAATAATGAATCATAATTGATTTCACAACACAATTCGGAAGCGGTTTAAAATTAAGGAATTATCAGATTATAACGTAAAAATTAAATTGTTAATTTGGCAAGTCTCAGTCAAACAAATGTAAGCACCAAATGGAAACTTTATAAACTATTTTCTATTTTTAAATAACTTTCAAATGATATATTTTCAACTAAAGACTTTTATGCAATTTAAAATATTGTTTTAGTTTTAAATATGAAAATTGGAAATTTTTAATTCAGAAAAAGAACGATTGCTTAATATTTACGAATGTTTGACTGTTTATTTCAAATCAAAAACTATAAATCAAATATTCGAAACTGATAACAAATAAAACTTAAATGTTAAAGTGTAATTGTTCTGTTTCCAAAAATGTAATTTATAAGTAAATTTATTAAATTTGATTCTTTAATAAATATTTAACACCTGTTATTCCTAGAAAATACTCGATGAGCTATATAATAGACCACGGGCTAATATTAAACAAAATATAGATTTTTGCATATTTGGAACCAACAATTTAGAAGCTTTTCATGAATTTTGAACAGCATCAAAAGATAAAAAGATATTTTTTCAGGATTCCAGGAAAATTTAAAATAACTTTTTATTCTGAAAAGTTAATTTTGAAAAAATATTAAAAGATATTTCCAAAATTGTAAAAAATGAATTTGGAAAATTTCAAGGAGATATTTATATTTTCCAGGATTGAAGAAATGTTTTAAAATAACATTTTGAAGCTTTTTAAGGATTTTTAAACAATTTAAAGTTAAAATAATTTTAATTTCAATTAAATAAGTGCTCAGTTTATTTAAAAAATGTAATCGTGCAAGTTTTAAATTTGCTCTTTGCAGTTATAATCAAATTTACTGATAAGGGTAAAGGTTGGAAAAAAATTAATTATTTTCCATTTATGTGACTCTAAAGCCAAAAAGGAACATCAAAATTCTCACAAAAATTCACAATTATCATATAATATTTTTGTACAATATAATTTAAAGTACAGTGAAACTCTTAGATAGCCCTCCCTTCTATAGTTCTTCCGAGAATTGACGCCGCGCCGCATATAGGTGTAACAGGTGCTTCGCGGGGTGCGCGGGATCTGCGGCTGTCACTCAGGCGGACAGTCAGACATGAACAAACAAAAGCGGAGTAGGCTATAATGAGTTAGAGACCACCCACCGTCTGTCCCGAAATCGGTGCTATAGAAGAGTTTCACTGTCGCTGAAAATTGTAAATTTCTGTAATTAATTGTAAATTCCTTATCACCTTTTAAACCATCCTGAAATATTTAAAATCCTTACAAATCTTTTGAAATATGTTGACATTTTTAAAAGATCTTGAAAATATCTTAAAATTTTAAAAATACCCTGAAATATCTCAAATACCTTAAAATCTCATATTAAATTTGTGTATCAATTGAAAAGTTCTTGGAACCTTTTAAGATTCTCTCAAATCTTGTGAATCCTTAAAAATCCTTTGAAATACCTAGAACTTTAAAATTTTCTTTAATTTTTTAAAGTTCCTTTAAGTTATGAAAATAAATTGAACATTCCTTGACATCTTTTAAAGCGTCCACAAATATTTAAAATCCTGAAAAATCTTTTGATATCACTTGAAATTTTAAAAATACCCCGAAATGTTTCAAATTCTTTAAAATTTTATACTAAATTACTAAAATCATTTGAAAATTCCTGAACACCTTTTAAGACATCCTTAAATATATAAAATCCTTCAAAATCTTTTGAAATATCTTGCAATTCTTTAAAGCTCTTGAAAACATCTTGAAATGTTAATAATGAAATGTTAATTTCTAATATACTTTGGTATTTTTAAAAATAACCCTTCTAACATTTTTTTCAATTCTTTGAAATTCCTTTAAATTATAAAAATAAATTGAAAATTCCTAGACATCTTTTAGAACATCCTCAAATATTTAAAACCCTTAAAAATATTTTGAAATTTCTTTAAATTTTTTTAAGTTCAGATTGATATTTGAAATATTTTGAAATATTTTAGGTTATTTAAAAAATTTCAAGACATTTTCAAGAGCTTAAAAAAATTTCAAGAGATTTCAAAAGATTTTAAATATTTGAAGATGTTTTAAAAGATTTCAAAGAAGTTTCAACTTACTTTTATAATTTCAACGAATTTCAAAGAAGTAAAAAAATTTTAGAAGAGTTATTTAAAAAAATTCTAAAGTGCTTTAGCTATCTTACAAAAAATGTTCTAGGTATTTTAAAAGATTTTGAAGGATTTGAAAAAGTTTAGAGAATTTTAAAAGGTTCCAAGGAATTTGAAGTCATTTCAATAATTTAGTATGAGATTAAAAAGAATTTAAAATATTTTAGGGCATTTTTAAAATTTCAAAGAATTTTCAAGAGCTTTACAAAATTTCAAGAGATATTTAAAAGATTTAAAAAATTTGAGGATGTTTTAAAAGATGTCAAGGAATTTTTAACTTATTTTTATATTGCTAAGGAATTTCAAAGAATTTTGAAGACTTTAGCACTGTTATTTCTAAAAATTCCAAAGTACTTTAAAAATCTTCTGAAGAATTTCAAGGTATGTCAAAATATTTCGAAGGAATTGTAATATTTGAGAGTATTTTTAAATGCCCCAAAGAATTTTAAATTGATTACTGTAATTTAATATGAGATTTTGAAAGATTTGATACATTTCAGGATATTTTAATATATCCCAAGGAATTTTTAATTGATCTCTGTAATTTATTACGAGATTTTAAAAGATTTAAAATATTTTAGGGTATTTTTAAAGTTTCAAGGAATTTTCAAGAGCTTTCAAAATTTAAAAAAAGTTATAAAAATTTCAAAGGATTTTAAATATTTGAGGATGTTCAAAAAGAGGTCAAGAAACTTTCAATTGATTTTCATAATTTAAAGGAATTTCAAAGAATTTTAACAACTTTAGCAGGTCCATTTAAAAAATTTGAAGTACTTTAGAAGTCTTTAAAAGATGTCAAGGTGTTTCAATAAATTTTGAAGGCTTAAAAATATTTCAGAGTATTTTAAAAGGTTCCAACGGATTCTCAATTGATTACAGTAATTTAATATGGAATTTTAAAGTATTTCAAATAAAAACAATTAAAGACAATTAAAGAAATTTTTAACTCGGATTAATCCCTGTCTTTTATTTTGTAAATTTGATCATAAGACCGAAATAAGTTAAACTTGTTCCTATTAAATCTATAATCGATCGAAGAAAGGTTTTACTTCTTAAAATTTGAGTAGTTTTATTTTTCAAAAAAATATCTGATATATTTCAGGGTCTTTTTGAAATTGCAAGGAATTTTCAAGAGATTTAAAAAATTTTTAGAGATTTTAAAGTATTATAAATATTTTAGGATGTATTAAAATATTCCAAGGAATTTTCAATTATTTTCAGTAATTAAAAGCGATTTCAAATAAATTTAACGATTTTTTTTTTCATCTTTTCTGGTTAAAAGTGGAACTACTTTGTTAAAAATTTAGTTTTTTTGTTTATGATTCATTAATTTAGTTGAAAAAATTTCTTTTCTGAAATTTTAACTATTTTGTAGAAAACTCTTTTCGTTTTTGGTTAAAAATTAATTAATTTGGTTTGAAATTAATTTTTTTTTAACTACAAATTTAACTATTCTATGTATCGTTGAAAAGTGATCATTTTAGTTGAAAATTGTTGTATTTTATTGAAAACACGGCCGTGAAATTGCCGTTTATACCACCAAGGATGTTCCAAACCGAACACGGTGTGTCCACTCCTATAGGCAAAGTGGCGAAAGAATTGTAGTAATTGCTACGTCCCCTAGATGGCACTCATGTGAGTTCAGAATGCCCACGTCTGCTCAAGTTCAGTGTAGCTGCAAGAATTTTTTTTTTTTGCGCGATGAACTTGGATTCACAATGGACTTTCACCGATAACACAAACTAAAAATTGAACAAAATCAAATCGATCATCGATAAAATGGAATCAAATGTCAAAGTCTGTAGGAATCGTTCTATGATAGAACGAACAATTACAATAATAATAATAATAATAATAATAAATATTTATTGAGATCGTAAAAAGCAGGATATGTGCATGACGATCAGATATAACTTAAAAACCCAAAGGGCGAGGTACAGCTTGAAGTTTCTTTGAAAACCTAACCCTCTTAATCTATTTGAAGCTATAAGTAAAAGAATCTTATAAAAACTAGGGTTTGTATATGAAGTTTTCTAGATCATCGCAAAACTAGAAATGGACAGATTGCGATACCATAATGTGAACTACTCTAGAGTTTATATTAAAATGCGGAGCTTAAAAATAAACGAAGACAAAAATCAGATTACTTTTTATGAACAGAAAAATCGTGCTGTCGTACAAAGGCATTCAGTCATTTTTTCCCTTACAGTGGGGATGGAGTAAGAAGCCAGCGCGTTTGTTAAATCATGATATATTCTTTGGATTACTGTAAGCACTCTTTTTCTCCAGTTCTCTTTCTGCGCTTATTAAGGAGTTATATGCAGTTAGAAGGCCGAAAAAAAGCGAATTTTCCAGAATTTTTTCTAAGAAAACATTTCAATTTATTCATCTAAAAATTTGTACACATATTATGGTATCTTTTAACTGTATTTTAAGACTTAGTATTAGTAAAATATTTGTTTGGAAAGGATCTACAGCGACCACTATATCTCTGAACTGGATCATCTGAAATTAAAAAACCAGACAGATTTCGTTAAAGTAATGTTAAATCTAGTAATTAATCGAAGGAATAAGCAAAATAAATTTTTTTGACAAAATTGCGGTTTCTCTAAAAAAAATCGATTTTGACCAAAATTTCGGCCTTAAATTGTTTATAAAAAAAACATATTTATCGGTGTGAAAAAATCTTCGATTAATTAATAAAAAATATATTTAAGAAGCTCGTGTTAAAATTTGAGACTAATCGGTTTAGCCGTTTTCGAGTAACGTTAGTCACCGACTTTGAAAACACAATTTTAAGAAAAACGCGTTTTAAGTTTGAAAAGCAATTTACATAAGATAAAATTTTTTTTTAACTTCCATGGAGTCGTCTATTCCAGGACCATATAATACCCCCTCCGCCGTTTCGACAGCTTCTAATAACTCGAGCTGATGTTGTCTGCGGGCCATTCTTCCATCTCGAGTGCTCTCACGCGCTCTGAGATCGGAAATGTTCTAGCGCTGCTCATCTTCTTTTTCGGCATATGAATGCGCATTGGGCCTTTTCAAATTTGCGTGTAACTTCGAGAATATGCACCGGAACGATATGAAATTTTCTGTGTGTATTCTTAAATATATGTACATTAAGAAAATAAAATAAAAATAAAGTCGATTTTTTGAAAATTCTGTGTATAGCCCCTTAAATCTATCCGCCGACTGTTCGTAAACGCTTAGAGCATAACTGCGTAGGTTTAATCAACTCGCTGAATGGTCGTTAAAACATTTTAACATAAAGAAAACTGAGACTAGGTTCTTAGAATTATGAGATCGTCACCCTTCGAAGCTAAGAGGAGTCTCGCTCTTTTCTTTAGAAGTACCGCTAATTTGAGTTCTTTTGAAGAGTTTTACGCTTGGAGTATTCCTAAACATGGAATCACGCTGAGCTTAAAAAGTTTCCAGATTTGCTAACTATTTTGTGAGTGACTGTACCTAATTCAAAAGCAACATTTCTGTAAACTGTTTAATTTGTTACTATTCCTTCAACTTACCCACTTTTATTCGGATTATTGTGTCATCAATAAAAACGGATTAATATGTGAAGAGTGTCAATGATTTCGTTCACCAGTACCAGTTTTAGTGTTGTTTTGTGTGATTTTCAAATTGAGATTAATCAGCGTTCTTTAGGCTGCTTGAAAGGCGCTGAACAGCGTAGGAAAAGGTGGATTCTCCTTTCGACTTGTTCGCTCGCGGGACATATAGCTTGCCATCGGATCTCATTGCAAGAGATTTTCTAGCTTACTTATCTTCTACAAATGACAATCTATCGAATAAATATTCCGATACGCCCTGCGTATCAAATGTCAAAGTCTGTTGGAATCGTTCTATGATAGATCGACTTAGACTTTAACATTTGATTGCATTTAATTGATGATAGATTTGATTTTGTTCAACTTTTGGTTTGTGATATAGGTTATTATTATTCATGTGTTTATTTCAGAAAGAGAAGTGAGCTTAACCTAAAAATTAGGGTTAGAAGGGTAAAGAGGTGGGCCTTTGCTGTAGACAATAGTTCTTGCTACGTCCCGTAGGTGGCGCTGATCTTCCATTTTGCCACAATCTACAAGTACTACCTCGAAATGCATAGGAGTGGGCACACCGTGAAACCGAATAAAACTTACTTGTTGTTTTAATTTCGCCTGTGCTGCCTTGTTTTCATGTTGACATCGAGGAATACAAAAGTTTGACTTACCACCCACAACAACAGAGCTAGTGCTACTACGCTTGCCCGGTGCAGTAAGTCTCATTTTTAGGTACGAATTATTCAAGATAAGAAGTTCTATTTTGAGCAAATGTGGATATCTCTAGCATGCGCAGTAGTGATTCTTATGTATTTTAAGTTGACACTTAGCCTTGCATAACCTAAAAATACACCGGAATAACTACTGCGCATGCGAGATATATCCGCCTGCTGACATCACTGACTGTGGCTAGGGAATAAGCTATCTAGAGGATAAAACTTAATTTAGTTAATAACTTGGAAAAAAATTATTTTTCACATTGCAAAAAAAATATCGATTTATTATTTTATTTAATAGCTTTTGAAAAATAAAATCTTAATACACTTATCATGAAAAATAATTATTTTTCAAGTTATTATAAAAAGAGACCATTGTCTCATGTATTTGGTATTATTGTTTGGCCTTAGCGTACAGACATCTTGTATATCCTCACCTATTCTAAAATATCTATAATGGCTCAATTTTACAAAGTGTGAACAACGCACCTTCTAAAACTCAATGACCATGATGTAAAACTAGCAAAGCTGTCAAAATTATAATCGCTGCATTTAGACATGGCTATTTCTAATCTTAAAAAGTGCATAAGAAGTTACGAACATAAGAGCACAATGCATGCATTAATCGCTACAATTTTTTTTAGTAAATTAACAGGATAAACGAAAAAATTCAAAACATTTTTATCGGCTACAATTTTTAATATCAATAATGCATAGGGCAAAATTTTTTTATCTCCCTGAGAAAAATTTTTCATTCATTTATATAGTGTGAAAAACTATTTTGGAAATTTTTTTTATTTTTTAATATCTATTTAATAAAATATTCAAATTAATATGACAAAAAATTATAGATTTTTTAATTTCATTACATAGGTTTTTTTTCAATTTCCCTCCAGTTACCGACGCCATGTTATTTTAACCTCAACACCAGCTGCCGCATTACGGGCCGAGCCAAACCGCTCGGCTCAATCCCTTACCCATGACCTTGCACTTTACTGATGACAGGCAAACTTACGGTACTAATAATTCAAGTAACGAGCGATCTTCCAGAGCTTCCGTTTCCTCTTAACATAAAAATCAAACATTTTCCACGATTTTTCATTTAACTTTTGCTTTTTAAATTCCTTTTTAGATCAACCGATTCGCTCAGCCCTATTTCCTTGCTTTCCCTGACTTCTTCCAATTTCTTTATCCACTCTACTCCCTGTCCATTCCCATCCAAAATCCATCTTGCACACTCATACCCACTCAACTGCCCCTCTTCCTCTCCTGTGAACCTCTCTCAAACATGTGCCTATGACACCAATTCGTATCCACATACTCTACATAGATTCTTCTCTTCATTCATCCAAAATCTACAAGTCCTCACTCCTCCCATTCTAAACCGTATCACCCTACTCCATTTGTCCTTCTAAACATGCTTGAGATATTATGCTTCCCTCCCTCCTTCTTAGCTTCTCTTCAAACTTCCACGCTCTCTTAATTTATCTAGTAACCATTTTTTCCCATCCCAATATCTGCGGTTATATGAACTCACGTAATGCAGCCTTAACCGCACGCGCACGACCCATAGTGCTCGCACTGTGCAGGCATTTTGTTTTCTAGGATTATGCGTCGAATGACGTTTTTCATTTCGTACCCCAAGAAGCATACCTGCCATATCCAGAGTAGTAGGTACAGTTGATCCATGCTTCATACTTTTCTTTTTCTTTTATCAATATTCTTAAATAATATCCTTTGTGGCTAATTTCTTTTAAAAAATGAAAAAAAAAACTTTAAAAATCTTTTGACATTACAACACGAAATGTAATAAAATTTGGCGTTAAATAAATCCAAATTGGCGGCAAAATGTCAACTTTATAAAAATACTGCAAAAAAACTTCAAATATTTTTATACTCTTCAGTGCTACCAAGTGTTAATAACTAGGAAAGTATTCCCTAAGTTACTAAAAATCATCACAGGTTGCATTCAAAACCATTTGAGCTAAAAACTTTACATTTATTTCAGTAAGAAACTTAAATTCTCATATATTCTCGAGAAAAAAAATCGCTCGAGAACTTACCGGTAAATTACCGGCGTTCCTGACGAAAGTTATAGCCTTTCCAACTCTACCAGTGCCGCGTCAAAAAGCTCGGACCTCAAATATGCGTCACCACGCTACATGGAACCGAACTGGCAGCCGTCTCGCTTCCTTGTCGCTCCTCTCACTCTACTATTGTCTAATTTCAGTCTTCGGACATGGGTGGCGTTCCGACTCTTACATGAGACGAAGGACAGAGACGCCACTCTAATTCATTCATTACTCTGAACTCGGAGCAATTAGATATCGTAAAGTACCGCCGAGCAAAAAGATCAAGTTGAGAATATTAGAAGCAATATTTGACCAATAAAACATGGAAGGAAACACTGTCGAGGCAGTATGTTGCCAGGTAGGTACCGAGGGGCTACTCACTGAGAAATCATAAAAGTATGAATGCGGCAGTCTCAGTCGAATTAGCATAGAAAGAACTAAAATTTATTTTAGATTGCCGGGAGTGCCCAGATTTCAAAAACTTCTAACAGTTGTGATACTCCAGGTGAAATCAGACTCGGCCAAGCTCGGCACTGTACTGATGGAGTCTGCCGTTATTTGGACTCACCGAGGCTGTGCTTGCATCACGAAGGTGTGAATGTAAAATAAAAAATTTGTGTTCCTATGAATACGCGATTTTTCCCCCGTCTAAAAATCCCACAACGAGAAAAGAAAAAGTGCCAATCCTATTCCTCTCAATCGACTTAGTAAAATTTAAGAAAAGTATTTATTTAACCTATTTTTCATAATTAAATCTTTTTATAACTTATAAATCCAAAAAATATTCAAATTGATATTTATTTATATTTTAATAATTTATTTAAACCTCTTACACAATGCAACAAAGAAATCTATGCAAATGTGTGCATTTAAATAATTTTAACTCTAGAGAGGCAGAGTTGAATTTGTGAGAATTAAAATTTCAGAATTTACATTCCGCATGAAGGAATTAAAACAACTTATTACACATATTTTGTGAACTTATTGGAAGGTATTAAATAAAATCAAAATATTGACCACTTCTGAGGAATAAAAAATATCTCTGTGGGGTGAGTTGTCGATTTAATTAGAAGGAATTAAATATATTGAAAATACGTTCTCTTTAGGAAAATAGAAAACTGTGTGGCGGTCGCTATGGAAATAGAAGTGAATAAGTTTAGGAGGTATCTTATTCTTATTGTGACATTTTAGACAGATGGAAAAATCGCGCATTCGAAATAATAGAATAATCTTCACTTCTGCGCTGAAATCTGAAAATATTAATTTTTCTCTATTCTATGCTAATTACCGGGTTATAAATGCTTTCTAGTGTGAATGCTCCAGACTTCGAGGAATATTTTCAAGATTTCTAAGGGTATCTTTTCACAGAGGCCTGTTTTTAATTAATCGTGGAATTAATATTTTTCATAAGATTCATTTCTAGCTGCCCTGGCGGACCGAAGAAACGAAACGGAGCCTCGAAAAACGTACCCGTAAAGACCCCATAGGGTCCCCATGCGGTTCCTTTTTAAAATACACGAAAAAAAAAAGCAAAATCAACTTTTAAATTGTTGAAATTCAAATTCTACGTTAAAATTCCCTCCATTCGGTTCCTTCAAACCGCCAGGGTACATTTGTTGGTTTATGGCAAATCTGATTGGTTGAGAACCTAGATACATACTCGATGTGTCAAATTAATTGAAAGATTAATTAAAAACAAGCCTCGGTGAAAAGGTACCCTTAGAGTTCCTCACTCAGTTATGAGTGCTGCTGTAATTTTCATAAAAAATATTGCAGATTGGTTGCGTTTTTTCATGATTTGCTGTTAAAGTGTAGCGTTCAATACCCATTTTGTTCGTAATGTGCTGGACTATCGAGCTCCGTCTTATGGTTTGAGTGAAAGTTCTGAACGTGTAAAAAAGAAGGGGAAATGGGCGCGAATATGAATGATAATATTTTAGATCCGGCTATATTTTTGGGTGCCGCAAATTTGATTTTTGGACATGAAGATTTAGATGTAGCTGGAATTTCGGTGGATGAGGAAAGAGAAAATCATGAGAGAGTTAAAAATTTTGTTTTATTATTAGGTAAATATAATCTTTAAATATCTAGTTTTTAGTCATTACTTTAGTTAAAAATATGTCAATTTTTGACTTTATTGTTTTTTTTGCTTGTAAATTATATAACTTAACACATATGATTAGTTATAATTTAAATTTCAGTTTAAGTTTAGTTTTAATTTGATATTAGAGCATGGTTCCAACGCTCTGAAATAATTTGCAATGTAAGTATCAAGTATTGTAAACCTAAGCGGAAGGAAAGGTATTTATTAAGAAATTCCTCGATAAACGAATATTGATTGTTTTATTTAAAATCCATTAAGGCTGTCGGAACCAAAATTTTATATCTTTTTTTCAAAATCAAAACTCAAATTGATTTTTTTAAACCTATACTTAAAAGAAATTTCTATTTAAAAAAATGGCTTTTCTTATACTCTTTAAAATGATGTAGAATGAAAAGTGGGCCGTAAAAATCTAAATTTGACCATGAAAACATTTTCGGCCCACTTTTTATTCTACATGATTCAAAAGAATATAAAAAAAGCTATTTTTTGGATTAGAAAAATTTAAACAAAATTTGAAAATTATATCCTTATAATATTCTTAAAATAAAAGAAAATAGCTTTCCAAACACTATAATAAACGTCTAATCGGATCATCCTAAAAGAATATACACTATAAAGGTGAAGAAACGCGTGGAAACTATAGGCCCCTGTATACTGGAAACCGGCTAAAAATGAACCCTTGGTTTGGTGGGTTAAAATTTTAATTGATTTTTTGAAAAAAAAAAACAATTTTAAAAAAAGTTTCTGCTTTAAAAAATATCTTTTTTTATACTGTTTGAAATCATTTGGGATAAAATGTAGGCCGCAAATTTTTTCTTGGTCAAATTTAAATATATAAATATTTAATTCTATATAAATTACGTTATACATTTCATCTTACACCTTTTATTTGATTCAGAATGAGCGTAACAATTTTAATTTGAGCAGGAGAAAATTTCCGGCCCACTTTTTATTGTACATGATGTCAAAGAGTATAAAAAAGATATTTTTTTAATAGAAATTTTTTTTTAATATCTTTTTTTTCAAAAATGAATTTCAACTTTGACTTAAAAAATATATATTTTTAATTATATTGTTATAATAGTCTTAAAGTAAATTAAATGAGCTTTCCAAAACACTATACCAAAAGACCAATCGGCTCAACCGTTAAATAAATGCAGCTTTAGTTTATATGAGCGGCTGACGATAAAAGGTGGAAATATCTCGTTGGTGAGTAAAAAGCAGCTATAGAAAAGTGCCTCAAAAAATGGATATAATTTCACGGCTGTAAAAAGTAGCAATAAAATATTGGCTGTAAAAAGTAGACAACGGCTGGGCACTTATGCTGAAGGCGACTTCAAGCGCATCCATAACAGCTCAAGTAGTATGTTGCGCTCGAAGTTTAAAAATAAATTTCTCTCTCACTTGCATCGCAGTGTTGTTGTCTGCGGTTTCCACTGCGTGGCGCTAGCATCCAGACAAAATTCTTCAGGTTACCGACGGAACGCTCATTCACTACATCTAAAATAAGATGCACTTGATGCCGCCTTCGGCTCATGTAAAAGACAGGTATTTTATTTTTTAAAGTTTTTAACGCTACAAGAAAAAGTATTACGATTACTCTATGAGTTTCTAATGCAAATTTTAACGCAGAATCCGAATTTCAACAATTTAAAAGTTGATCTTGCCGTTTTTTTTAGGTTTTTAAGAAGCAACCGAATAAGGACTCAGTGTGGTCTTTAAGGGCACTTTGTAGATGCTTCTTTCGGTTCAATTGGTCTGCCAGGGGTCTCAAAGCTCCATCTGAAAAATCATAGCAGAAGAACTTTCTTTTTCTCTTACTCGCTTTCTGAGCTGTGTCCCCAATCTTGGGAACATTTTAAACTGCGCTCGCATCACGCCGACCAGGCGCCGACAACCCGATTGGTCACTGTTTGCGCGCTGAGTTTGATTTATATAAATATTCAGATTTAATATTTCTAACAAATAATTATTGAAAAATGCCCAAATAGAATTTCCCTAATTCAAAAATAAAATTTTGACGTGTTAGATATAAGAAGTTCAATCATAATGAAAAAGAAGTTATGAATTCTGAGTTCAAAGAAATAAATTATTCCCAATGATTAATACAGTCTCTGTCGAGTCTAAAAATTTAAATTTTGTTTATTTCCGACAACTTCATTCAAAATAAATTTACTAAAATTACCAAAAATTAATTAAGAACAATTAATTATTGCACTGATAAATGTTATATAATATATGTTTTAATAACTAAAAGAAGACCTGGATTACAAGACAGTGATTTTGAATTTGAAGTAATTTAATTGAAGAAAAATAAAATATAATTCTAGAGCGTGTATTCTGTTATGTGTACTGTGACTAATTAATTATTGTATAAATATTATGAAATATATAATATTGTATACAAATAATTTATAATTACCTTTTAATTAACATTTTTAAACATTTAAAATGCTATATTTAAGAAAAAATCTGTTGTTTTTTTTAAGTCGGAATTAATCTTGTTTTTTGCATGGAAATCACATTATTTTGTGAACGGTTACTCTAAAATTCTAATTTAGGAATAAGGAGTTACTTTTAATGCGTTTTCCAATAATTGTTAATCATAAATATTAAATCTGAATATTTATATAATTCAAACTCAGCGCGCAAACAGTGACCTATCAGGTTTTCGGCGCCTGGGCAGCGCGACGCATGCGCAGTTTAAAAAGTTACCAAGATTGGGGATACTGTTTCTGAGACCGTCACAAGCACTTCTTGTACGTAATCCGAAAAAGCTTCTTGATTCTCATTTTAAACTTTCCTCAATTTTTTGGATCAATTATTGTTCATCCTTTCCCGTTGCTCCATTTACGTGTAGGCTGGCATCCCAATTTACTCGTTCCGCTGATACGGCTGGCATTCTAGCTGTACTCGGCTGGATCTTATACCCTTTTCTCC